>NW_015592381.1:0-327 GCF_001515605.1 Sinocyclocheilus anshuiensis | reverse complement strand
TCCATAAGTTTGTGATCCAGAGTTGTTATAGTAAACTAAAACCTTTAAAAAAAAATTTTTTTGTTACTTGAAATAAAATAAACGTCAGTTGAATGCAAGTTACATATTCATAAATTATCCTTCATTTCACTTCTATTTCAGCTAGTTGTAAGTTAGTTTAACTTACTAAAATAACTAAAACTAAAACAAATTAATACATAATTTATATAAACCATATAGAACACTATATAAACAAAACAATGACTAAATGACAAAGACACACTGAATTACCAGACTATAAATGATACAACCCTCTACATTGCGAGTAAATCACTCGCATATGCGACT
>NW_015592380.1:0-327 GCF_001515605.1 Sinocyclocheilus anshuiensis | reverse complement strand
TTTTTTAACATAAAGTGCAACCAAAACAACTCTAAACCTCCCAGGTACCACAAAATAGTCTGGTTTTATTGGTCTGTGTAAATAAAGAAGACGCTATCTACCTATTCACAGAGGCCTCCTGCTAAAACCTCCCCATATAAATCAAGCTGAAAACTGCCATTACGCCATGAAAAGGGATTAATGTGTGGAGCCTCCTGCAGCCCAGCCTGCCTTTCTAAAGGCTTTTCAGAGTATTTTTAAAACAACCTATGTGCTGACAGCTGTGTTACGGAGAAACACAACTACAGCTCTGCGCTGGAAGGAAGTTAAGAAATGGATACATTTAAT
>NW_015592379.1:0-327 GCF_001515605.1 Sinocyclocheilus anshuiensis | reverse complement strand
TGAACAATGAATGAGCAATGAACAGGCAACATAATGGCAACATAATGTTCAGTCCCCAGTTTGCACACAATCTATCATAAAAACCACAAATGTATGTCAAGAGGAACTGCCTCAAAAAATGACAGGATGTAACTAGCAATGACAAGTTGACTCAGCAAAGAGGAACTGTGAGTCAAGTAAGAGACTCAGAGACAAATGGACGCCATCATGTAGTCACTACTGAAGTACAGTTTTAAAGATGATCACAGAACTGAATCAGTGCCATTGTGACTGTATGTCATAAGCTTTACTGGGAAACCACAATTTACAGCATTATTTGCATTCTGC
>NW_015592378.1:0-327 GCF_001515605.1 Sinocyclocheilus anshuiensis | reverse complement strand
TTTAAAGCAAACAGAATGGTCTGACTAGCTTTGTTAAATTATAGGCCTACTAAAAATTCAAATTCACTCTCTGACTGTAGGTGGCAGCACTACAAAGCAGCGCTGCACTTATAAACACTACTTTAATATGCATTATACAGAGGCCAGATGAAAAGTAAATGCTCTTCTCCTCTTTGCGTCTGTCTTGTTCTGTCTCTGGCCTCTGTTAACATCCTGTTTACAACTGCCTTTGACACCCTATATGCCTGGTGTGAATACAATCATATGACCTGAATCACTTGCCCGTTACTTCTTTAAAATAAAATAACATCAGATGTTCGCAAAGAA
>NW_015592377.1:0-327 GCF_001515605.1 Sinocyclocheilus anshuiensis | reverse complement strand
TCTAAAAAATGCTGGGTTAAATATAACCCAGTGCTGGGTTAAAACGGGACAAACCCAGCTATTGGGTTGTTTTAACCCAGCATTTTTGTGTGTGTAGTAAAGTAATAGATGTGTAGTGACAGGAATCATAGAGAATTTAAGGTTCCAGTTCATTAACTGATTCATTAATGATTCTTTAAGTAGGCTACTTGAGGAATAATTGATCCTAAACATTAAGCATAATCAATACTACTTTTGGCAACATTTCTTTTTAAATGAAAGTATCATTTATTATGACAGAATGTTCTTCCTGATGTGTGTCTTTAACAACCGGTCAGTATCTTCACT
>NW_015592376.1:0-327 GCF_001515605.1 Sinocyclocheilus anshuiensis | reverse complement strand
CAGGGGAACAAGGGCTGCCTCCGCAACTTTCGTGAAGACACGGGGTGACAGGGACAGTCCGAAGGGCAGGACCTTGTACTGATATGCTTATCCTTCGAACGCGAACTGCAGGAATGGCCTGTGGCGTGGAA
This sequence comes from Sinocyclocheilus anshuiensis, assembly GCF_001515605.1. NCBI lineage: Eukaryota > Metazoa > Chordata > Actinopteri > Cypriniformes > Cyprinidae > Sinocyclocheilus > Sinocyclocheilus anshuiensis. The sequence continues at coordinate 196 of NW_015592376.1, read as the reverse complement.
GGATCAAAACATGAATGTACGCGTCCTTCAGGTGCAAACCAATCTCGGGGACGGATGCACCCGAAGATGCACTTCTGCGTGAGCATCTTGACCGGTAGCTTCTGAAGGGCCCGGTTCAAGACACGCAGATCAAAGATCGGTCGTAGCCCAACGCCTTTCTTGGGTACAATGAAGTAAGGGCTGTAAAACCCCGTCT
>NW_015592375.1:0-327 GCF_001515605.1 Sinocyclocheilus anshuiensis | reverse complement strand
TTGTAAGATAGCACTGAACACCACATCTAACCAATATATAGCACAATAGACTCTAAATAACCTTTTCATTCACCAACAGGGAAGTACTTTGATGGATAATTTATTGGAATGGTTGTTTTTAAAGGGGTTTTGAATTCACGATCGGGCCACTTCTCCAGCTGCCATAAGAATAATTTCTTGCCTAATTTTTACCCTGATACTGTATATGAACTGTAAATAAGAGGAAGCACTTTGTATATTGTTAATTTATTGCACATATACTATAGGGCTGTTTTTCTATGATAGTTTCTTTCTATGTGTTTTTTTTTTCAATTACGTAATTAAAGA
>NW_015592374.1:0-327 GCF_001515605.1 Sinocyclocheilus anshuiensis | reverse complement strand
TCCATATTTAACACTTAACTCAGGATTGTTGTTCCGGAGCTTCCACTGTTGCTGTGGCTAAAATGATAACTCTATATTGGGACTGGAGAGAGAGTGCTCATAGCTCCAGATTATAGAATTTGGTGGAAAAATGATATAAATCATCATTGTTTATTTAAATGTGATGTACACAGAATTTATCAATATATTTTTTTGAATGTGCATGCTTGTGGACAAAAGCCCATGTTGTTTTGTACTGTACTGTACTGTATTATAAATAAACAGAAACATACGTGACTGAATAAGTATCTGTATCCTCTTTTTTGTGTGAAATAGCGGTAAATATCA
>NW_015592373.1:0-327 GCF_001515605.1 Sinocyclocheilus anshuiensis | reverse complement strand
CAAGCGACTTAAGACTGGTTTTGTGCTCCAGGGTCACATATTTGAAAGAAGCCTCTTATGCTCACCTAGCCTGCATTTATTTAATCAATTACAGTAAAACAGTAATATTAGGAAATACTACAATTTAAAAAATATATTTTAATCATTTTAAAATGTAACTTGGCAAAGCTGAATTTGCAGCAGTCATTACTTCAGTCTTCAGGGTCACATGATCCTTCAGGAACCATAATATGTTGATTTGGTGCTAAAGAACCATTTGTTATTTTTATCGATATTAAAAATAGTTGTGTATTTTTGTTGAAACCATGGTACCTTTTTTTTCAGGAT
>NW_015592372.1:0-327 GCF_001515605.1 Sinocyclocheilus anshuiensis | reverse complement strand
TCTTTAGTCATTCGGCAATCCTACAGCCTGAACCACTGTAGGGAATCCACCCTTACAATCCCAAAGACAGTAACTTATTATTGTTTCTTCCATAACCCTTTTAAAGTGCACTCTGGAGAAGAATACCTGCCCAACAAGGCTTTGTAACAATTATTAAACATCACAGTTAACACCCCACTCACTAAAAGTTGTCAGACAAAAACACATAAATCTGGCATATAGATATTTTTTGCTGATTAAGAAGGTTGTGACTTCCTCTCTGTTCTCTGGATTTACTTAATGAATGCAGTGTTGGGCAAGTTACTCTGAAAATGTAATCAAATTACT
>NW_015592371.1:0-325 GCF_001515605.1 Sinocyclocheilus anshuiensis | reverse complement strand
GATCACTCCTGCTCCATTTCACACTTTTAAAAGCTTCCAGAAGTTAGTGAAACCTCTCCTCTGTAATATGAAGAAATACTTCCCAATGAAATGTTGCTTGCCAAGCGATTTTCAGTGCGTTAGTGAGTGTGAAGCAGTTTCGCAGTGAGATGCATTTAAAGTGCTGAATTATTCATGAGGACTGTCAGCGCACTGCGGTCAGAGACAAGGTCATGTGACAAGGGATGACCCGTTTCCATGGCAACACAGGCAGGACTCTGCACTCCTCCTCAGGTCGAAATACACCGGCCCATCACACACACACACACACACACACACACACACA
>NW_015592370.1:0-327 GCF_001515605.1 Sinocyclocheilus anshuiensis | reverse complement strand
TGTCACAGTAGAGAAAAAAAGACAATCGCTACTTCCGTTTCATGCTGACTTTAAGAAAGGAAACATATCTAGGGGTCACATTTCAAAGAATGCACAGCTGTGCGCAGAAGAGAGATCATTCACCATGTTATATGATGGTGTTAGCTGCACGAGGCCTGATCTGGTGGTCATGACTCCCTCCCTCCACATCAGGGGTACTCACTATTTTTTTCACGAGAGCCGCACTGATAAGACAAAGTCAATAGGAGAGCAACTTTTACTGCAAAGTATCAAAAGTTACACCCAGCCATAAATAGCATGTCTGCTTATCAATCTGTCATCCCTGAA
>NW_015592369.1:0-327 GCF_001515605.1 Sinocyclocheilus anshuiensis | reverse complement strand
TATCAACGATAGCCAGAGATATTGTCAAAAACATCAATTATTGGCTATTATTAAGAGGATTTGGCATTTTCAATTAATGTAGCCCTGTTACATTCTTATTAGGCCTATTATTATTATGAAGTTACTTTTATTATTACATTTTAAAATTAATTTAGAATTACAATTAATTTGCCCTGCAATATTACCGCATAACTGACGCGCTGCGAGGATAACAAAAGTTAAGGCTATTTGCTCCTCAAAATTTTTTTAAAAAGGTCTTTTAAAACAGGTCTATTATACAACTAATTATAGGCCTATAATTAAAATATTAACACTGCAGTCATCAAT
>NW_015592368.1:0-327 GCF_001515605.1 Sinocyclocheilus anshuiensis | reverse complement strand
CGCAGAATGATCTTTCATTATCTTTAATTCAGATAGGCAGTGTTTTCTGTCATTCCGCTGGGCTCGTGACAGAGCTGGAATTGCTGTTTCTAAAATAGAGCTGAGAAGTTAAATGGATTTAATCCTTTGCTCACCGCAGTCTTGTGTGCAGGCTGCGCTTAATGGAAATGAGTGTCTGTGTCTGACAAGATCGGAGGTGCACGTGGTGACCTGTAGCTTAAAAGAAAACTGCTGTAATTCATAGTACAATTAAAAGATGTTGTCACGTCAAGCTCTTGCTCACTTTCTTCTGGTCTGCACCTACCGTCTCAGTTCCACAGAGAAGCT
>NW_015592367.1:0-327 GCF_001515605.1 Sinocyclocheilus anshuiensis | reverse complement strand
ATGCAGGAATACCTCAGCAATGCTTAGGGTGGATGAAGAGGAGGGGAGCCGCGCCTGGGTGCCACGAGAAGGGGGGAGAAGAGAAGACAATTAAATATAAGATCCAGCAAAGCCAAGCTGAGACACACACACACTGGCGCCCCCTGCTGGCCCGGAGGACTGCTGGAGCACTGCAAGCCAAAGCAGCTGGGAACAGAAGACATTTCAAAAGAGCAGAAACTATGCAAATACAGCGCTTACACTCGTGTATTTGCATAGAGCATGTTCCTGGGCTTTGGATCTGGGATTTGTGCTTGACATTTTCAGTGCAAGTTCATCTGTTTTTCT
>NW_015592365.1:0-327 GCF_001515605.1 Sinocyclocheilus anshuiensis | reverse complement strand
ACTTACCTTTTCCACAAAGGAAACTGTCATCAAATCCCTGAAAAGCAAGAAAAAGTAGAAGTTAGTAACACATGGTGTGAATATTTTAGTGTCACTGCATTTATATGAAAGCAATTATGTTCTTTTGTGTTTAATACAGTTAAATCTTGCTCTTACCTCAAACCTTGTCTAAGTCTGTTCACTGCTGATGCACCATCTCTCTCTTTGGACAAACCTAGTCATTTGAGTTCACTGGTCCAATTGCAGAGTCAAGCCAAAATTTATACCATGGGTGTGGGTTACACTAGACAGTCTCAGAAAAATGGTTGCAGGAATCTAATTTTTCAT
>NW_015592364.1:0-327 GCF_001515605.1 Sinocyclocheilus anshuiensis | reverse complement strand
GGAGCCTAAAGAGCTCAAAGATGATCGCACAGAGATCATGCTGAAAATCTATGAGGACAGCACCTCCGCTGCAGACACACAGCCCAGGTGGGTTCCCAGCAATTTCTTAAAGTATATAACTTAGACATAGGCACACAGTTATTAATTATTAAGCATTAATGGCTATTCCATGCTTCACCAATACAGTAATGAGCTGTCCTGTAACACGGAGGACAACTGGACTCTAAACAGCCTATCAGAAGAGACCGATCCCAAGAACAAGGATTACTACAGGCCAAACAAGCAGAAGAACACCACTGATACAGCCAATCGCAAAGAGATACCAAT
>NW_015592363.1:0-327 GCF_001515605.1 Sinocyclocheilus anshuiensis | reverse complement strand
AGTACAAGGTTATGAGATACATTATGTGAATGCTTGGCTAAAGAGTGTCTTTAATCTAGATTTAAACAGAGAGAGTGTGTCTGAACACTGAACGTTATCAGGAAGGCAGCGTTTGGGAGCCAAATGTGAAAAAGCTCTTTGCTATCCTAGGTACTACCAAAAGTTTTGCGACCTTAGGGAGCATGATGGATTGTAGCATGATAGAAGACTAGTTAGATAGGCAGAAGCTAAACCATTTAGAGCCTTGAAAGTAGTAATATTTTGGAGCTGATATGGAACTTCGGTAGCCAGTGTAGAGACTGTAAAATTGGGGTAATATGATCATAT
>NW_015592362.1:0-327 GCF_001515605.1 Sinocyclocheilus anshuiensis | reverse complement strand
TTAAGACATTGATTGAGATGAAGGGTGAGATGAGATGGTGTTAAAGTGGTGTGAGATTAGATGGAGTTTAAATGAGTTGAGTTTGAGATTAAAATGAGATGAGCTTGAAAAAGATGTGAGACTGAGGATGAGATGAGGTGGAATGAGATGAGATTAGATTAGATAGAAACAGAGATTAGTTTAGATGGAGAGTTGGATGATATAACAATTGAGATAAGACTGAAGATGGGTTGAGACTGAGGATGAGATCAGATTGAGATTTAGATTGAGATAAGATTAAGGATGAGACAAGGTGGAGTTTAGCTGAGATGAGGTGATTTTTTTTTT
>NW_015592361.1:0-327 GCF_001515605.1 Sinocyclocheilus anshuiensis | reverse complement strand
TATATATATATATACACACACATTTATTAATATTTTAAAATACCAGGATTGTGTTAGACATGGTACTTGGGGTTTGTTCAATACCATGATCTTACAATTATTATTATAAGATTATCAATTTTAAAATATAGGCGTATGAGACTTGGGAAGCTGTAGGGGGAACGTTTTAGACCACCAAACTATATTGCCATTTTATCTGTTCTGTAAAAATGGCTTTGCAAGTACATTTAAACGGACAAAAATGAGTAAAAAGAGATGGTAAATGTGAAAATCTTTCATTGCACTTAAAGGGACAGTTCACCCAAAAATGAAAATTCTGTCATCATT
>NW_015592360.1:0-327 GCF_001515605.1 Sinocyclocheilus anshuiensis | reverse complement strand
CCCTTAACCCTTTCCCGGACCTCCAAGTTGTTTGTGTAAGAAAAACCTCAGAGAGGGTCAATGAGTTCGCAGAGGTTTCCGGGGCTGAGCCGTTCTCAAATGTCAGCTATAAATCACTGTCCATGTGGCGTAAAAGCACTGTAAATTGACAGCAAAATGATGCTATTGGACCGGATTGGTTCCTCGAGTTTGCTCTGATGTGATAACAGATATTAATGACACAAGAGGGGACATTTCTTTACTCCATTTCACATGCACAAATCCTTCAACACCTTGATACCATGTGGAATGCAACCTAATTCTGTAAAGAAGGACAGCTAAGGTCGT
>NW_015592359.1:0-327 GCF_001515605.1 Sinocyclocheilus anshuiensis | reverse complement strand
TTTTTATTGAAAGTAATGCATTATGTTACTTTTGCATTACTTTTTTCAATGGGGCTGGGCTTGCTTATTTGTGTTGAAATAGTGTTACTCATGTTACTTGTAATGCATTACCCGTAACACTGCTGCTGTAAGGAACATGGCGTCTGATTGCTACTTCACTGTTGTTGTTCCCTGTCATTTTTCTTTATCTGATGCTTGATTCATCGCAGGTTTGCTCTTATGTTATACTCCGGGGTTCCCTCATGCATTTCTGCAGACGCACACTCTTCAAAAATGGTGAAATTGTTGATACACTAAAATATATACAGTATATATATATATATATAT
>NW_015592358.1:0-327 GCF_001515605.1 Sinocyclocheilus anshuiensis | reverse complement strand
TTTACTGTCACTTTTGAGCAATTTAATGCATCCTTGATGAATAAAAGTATGAATTTCTTTAAAGCTCACAAACTGTTGAATAGTAGATACGCAGATATTTTCATAGTTTAGTCAGTATCACAGTTAATGTTAAAAGAAGTTCAGACACAGAAAACTGTCCTCAAGTGTACCATTACATTTGCAAGTACAAGGACTGACCCAAAATAATGAAATAACATAATATTAAGCAGACAAACCCAGCAGCCTGAGCCTCCAGCTTCTCTAAAACACTATAAAGAGCGTCAGACTCACCGCTGCAGCGCATCTGAACACACGGCTGCGAAGCGT
>NW_015592357.1:0-327 GCF_001515605.1 Sinocyclocheilus anshuiensis | reverse complement strand
TTTTTTTTCTTTTCAACTTACCGTTTTGGTGAAGAGTGTTTGCTATAGTTGCCTCTTGACCCTTGACATTTTAAATATAAGTTTCTCTTTGGCTGTTATGTTAGTTTTTCTAAAGCACATATGTGATGGCAAGGAACTTATGATGGAGTCATTTCTTGCGTCTGTGTCGCTGATTGTGTTTTATCTAAAACTGTATTGCTTTTATGATTTCTATATTATTGCAGTTCTATGATATGAGGTGACAATGTGAAAAAAACTTTATAAACCACTTTTAGAAATATTGTTCATAAAAAGGTTTCAATTCTGGCACTCATAGACATGAAGAAT
>NW_015592356.1:0-327 GCF_001515605.1 Sinocyclocheilus anshuiensis | reverse complement strand
TGTTGTGAGTGTGTTAAGCAGGCCGTGTGTGTGGTTTCAGAGGAGCTCAGGCACAGCATGCCTAACCTGACCCCGCGCAGCGGCCTGCAGTCTCTGGACGCAGTCAGAAACAGCCGCAGCATGGAGGCTAACTTACAGAGCTCAGGCAACCACACGTCCTGTCTGCCCCAGTCCCCCACAGGTTGGTACCCTGCTCCTTCACCTTCACCTTCACCTTCACCCCTCTTCAGTCCTCAGGACCATGATGATGTGCCTTTAAAGGGATACTTCACCCAAAAATTTAAATTCTGTCATTAATTACTCGCCCTCATGTTGTTCCAAACCCGT
>NW_015592355.1:0-327 GCF_001515605.1 Sinocyclocheilus anshuiensis | reverse complement strand
TCTACCGTTTAAAATTTTTAAATGTTTTACTTACTATTTTTAAAAAATAGTAACCAGTATACAGTATATAGTGTTTGGCATAGTATATAACAGTATCAGTACCAGTAGTTAGCACGCTAGTAATGAAACAGTCACCATCAGGATTAGATTTCACAGCATCCCTATATTTAAAACACTATGACAGGGAGTTTGTCTTGGATTAGCATATGCTACACTACGATCTAAATCCGTTCAAAATGCAAAATGTGGTTCAACGCAGACAGATTGACCAGCTACACTGCTGAGAGTGGATTTGTTGTGACAAAATAGGAGGGGAGTCAAATGAAA
>NW_015592354.1:0-327 GCF_001515605.1 Sinocyclocheilus anshuiensis | reverse complement strand
TGACAACGCATCTGTAATATGGTTTGCTATAAATAACATGTAAAATAAACAGGGTTCGGCTAATATATGTTTCTGATGATGGATGTGCATTCTGGCTTCCCAATACATTACCACAACAGTGGACAAATGTGGACAAACCATTCACTCTTGTTCAATGCGAATACCTTATGCTGGAATATGAGCAGTCATTTATTCCGTCATCACCTGGGTGATATCTGTGTTTAAGCTAAACTCGTTTAAGCTTTGCCAGTTTGCCAGTTTAAACATTTAAGAGCCAGAGGACGCGAGCGCAGTGAGAAGATTTGTGCGTGCGCTCATCCGAAGCGT
>NW_015592353.1:0-327 GCF_001515605.1 Sinocyclocheilus anshuiensis | reverse complement strand
CATAAAATTATGGTTGAACCACTGATGTCACATGGAATAGTTTAACGATGTCCTTACTACCTTTCTAGGCCTTGAACATGGTGGTTGCGTTGTCTATGCAGGGTCAGAAAGCTCTTGGATTTCATTGCTGACAACATTGATTGTCCTCTATTTGTTTTTCTTCTCTAGTCAATTTGATCTTGCGAATGTCTGTGAGATCATGTGTCACGGTGAAATCGTTCCTACAATCGACAAGTGTGTGGTCTCGCGATCTGCTCGAATCGTCTAGTGTGTGCGTTCAGAGATTATAAGGCTAAAAATCGGTTGAACTGTCTTCATGTCTGTGGT
>NW_015592352.1:0-327 GCF_001515605.1 Sinocyclocheilus anshuiensis | reverse complement strand
TAGACCATAGAGAAACATAAAGCGCGATCACGCGCATCAAACAGGCCTTGCGTGTCATTTCCTGTCTGCTGCTTTTGAGCTTTTCTTGTTATATTTATTGGTTTTATTCGTTGTTATGATGGGCTCGATATGATTGTCCTTTGATAATGGCTGGAGTGAAAGTGTGTGCAAGCACTGACGAAAGGGGGGCTAAAGATATTTTCGGCATATATTTTTGGCCATTTTCTTTCCGCTAAAAACCGACAATGCCTAGTTATAGTGTACCCCAGTAATTTAGCACTTTAAAATCTTGCTGTAGAAACCTACCGTCCACTGGATGTCTGGGTG
>NW_015592351.1:0-327 GCF_001515605.1 Sinocyclocheilus anshuiensis | reverse complement strand
TAGACATTAGCTAATAAAAATGACAAAAACACACAAGAAAATTTATATTTAATGAAAATGAATGTTATTTCAGTCTTAGTTCAGCTTCATTTTCCAATGGAAAATTTCTCATTTTTTTTATTTAGTATAACTTGATGTACTAAAATAAGTAGAAGATAGAAATAAAAATGTATAAAGGCTTTACAGACATAGTAAAAAAAAAAAACTCATAAAAATGGCACACAACAAAATGACTAAAACATGAACTAAAAATACAAATGAAAATGGAAAATAGAAAAATTTAAAAACAAACTCAAAATACTAATTAATCTATTAAAGTATCTGAGT
>NW_015592350.1:0-327 GCF_001515605.1 Sinocyclocheilus anshuiensis | reverse complement strand
GGGGAGAAACTAGTGCTTTATTTAGATTTTTGTTAATATTTCAAGAGTAAAGCCCACTGTTGAGGGTTACATATTTTCTAATTTGGACTAGTCTAAATTATTTTTTTGCATTAATCTTAAAAACTATTGAATCTGATATATGTTTAAATCAAGCGGCAACGCTCTTACTGTATCATAATATCATTAACAGCAATGACAGAAAAGGCTAGAATGTTTTGCATTTAAATAATTTGTATTTGCATTTCTTTTAGTTCACTTAGCAGACGTGTTTAAGCAAAGCAATTCAAAGTGTACATTTAAGAAGTGGTTGTCACAGTGAGAGAGACT
>NW_015592349.1:0-327 GCF_001515605.1 Sinocyclocheilus anshuiensis | reverse complement strand
AATTATATTTTGAAGAATGTTGGTAACCAAAAAGTTGACGGTAGTCATTGACTTTCATAGTATGGACCAACAATACAATGGAAGTCAATGGCAACCATCAACTACTTGGTTACCAACATGCTTCAAAATATCTTCTTTTGACCTTTCTTTTCTAAAGAAGACAGAAAATCATACAGGTTTGGAACAACATGAGGGTGAGTAAATGAAAACTTAAATTTCAATTTTGGGTGAACTATCCCTTTAAGTGTCCTGTACATTTGGACTCAAATGAAGTCTTGTATTCTGACATGTTTATTTATCGTGTCTGCATTCTTTCGCTTTAAAGGG
>NW_015592348.1:0-327 GCF_001515605.1 Sinocyclocheilus anshuiensis | reverse complement strand
CCTGACTCGCTCTGAGCTGGCGGGACGATTTCTATGGCCCGTTTCACCAGCAACACAGCCACCTCGGAACGCAGAACGCGAACGTTCGTGTTCCCTACTAAGGTGGGGATCACACCGCAATAACGCAGGGGTTCTCGAGCAGACTGGAGTAGATAACCTCGTTTTATAATCCCCATAACCCATTTTGACACACCGGGGATGGCCTGCCAGGCCTCAGCCCTTGTGGCAAGAGGTTGAATTGTTTCGGGCGGTGGGTCGCTTTGAAGGGACCCGGGGCTCGCAGTGTTTGGAAGAGGAAATTTGCTCTCTTTTTGAGTATGTTTGTGT
>NW_015592347.1:0-327 GCF_001515605.1 Sinocyclocheilus anshuiensis | reverse complement strand
GTTACTTGACCAAGGTAAAGCATATCACCAGGGTTTCATGGCCAAAGAGAGTAGACCCATGACCGCCTTCGTGACGCCATGGGGGCTCTATGAGTGGATCCGTATCCCTTTTGGTCTAATGAACGCTCCCGCAGTTTTCCAGCGCTGCATGGAAGAGTGCTTGGAAGAACTCAGAGACAACTGCTGTGTCCCCTACCTTGATGACACGCTAGTGTTCAGTAAATCCTTTGACGACCATGTCAATGATGTGCGAAAGGTCCTACAGCATCTGAGGCGATATGGAATTAAACTCAAGCCTAGCAAATGTGAGGTGTTTAAACGGGAAGT
>NW_015592346.1:0-327 GCF_001515605.1 Sinocyclocheilus anshuiensis | reverse complement strand
GAGCTAATCATTAATTCTCCTCTCCCTCACTAATAGTGATTAGAGCAATGATTCAAGCAGCACTTTTACTCCATTGCATAATGATGTCACCGAGAACACAACAGCTCTGTGTTGTTATGCTGAAACATTCAAATAATTGCAGATCCTATCCTTCCAGTAGTGTTGTTGTCATTTTGTTCTGTGTCATTGACCAGTTTTTTTTTAGCAGTGATGGGAAGATATGAAGGCCGTCTTTCATTTTGACGGATTACACTGAGGGTGATCTATTTTAACTTGTAACTGTAACTAGATAAAAAAGTTTGTCAAGACAAACTTTGAAGTTGGCTT
>NW_015592345.1:0-327 GCF_001515605.1 Sinocyclocheilus anshuiensis | reverse complement strand
ATAAACACAGACCATTGCATGCAATTAGTTATTCTGGAATCAAAATCCTTTTTTTTTCCTTTTCTTTTTGTTCTTTATATTTGGAAGAGCATTTTTCGAGTGTTCTTACCACCAAGGGCAGACCGGGCAAATAACACAAACTAATTATATAAACAAAATCTTTTTAACTTATTGTTTAGTGGCCACCGTGTTGCTCGTCAAGCCAGCCCAAAGTATCTTCCACCCCTGCTCCTTTCCAATCCTGTTCGTGAAGTCAATGTGTGGTGGCTCCTGTCGCTTCTCTTAGAAATCCCTCTCCAAGTCTTGGGGTTTAAGATGACAGAAATT
>NW_015592344.1:0-327 GCF_001515605.1 Sinocyclocheilus anshuiensis | reverse complement strand
AAATTGACGAAAAATCTCAACTTGGATAAAGACAACCTACCTGTCAAAAGAGCGCTTGGGTTGTACTGGTGTGTGGAATCTGATGCATTCATGTTCAAAATTGCTATAAGTGAAAGACCACCAACAAGACAAGGTGTTTTGTCAGTTGTTGGTTCTATTTATGATCCCTTGGGATTTCTTTCACCACTAATACTTCCTTCTAAGTTGCTGTTACAGGAATTGTGCAAAAGAAACATCGGATGGGATAATGAAATGCCACAAACCCTTTTACGCCAATGGTCTGAGTGGCTGCAAGATCTCAACAAGGTAGCTATGGTGAAAGTTGGC
>NW_015592343.1:0-327 GCF_001515605.1 Sinocyclocheilus anshuiensis | reverse complement strand
GAAAATATGAAGTCTGTAAACGCCCGTTACCACAGGCCAGAGACGCTGAAGACGGATGCGAAAGTGGAATCGCGCTGATAGAAGTGCTCTCTTTCGCGCACGCTCCACTTCTTCAGTTCTCATATACAGCGCGCAATCAGTTTTCAGTGCTCAAATACACACACAGCAGTCCAGTGTTTAAGCGCAGCGCTGCTTTGTTCCTGCTGTCAGAGAGTGAATATGCGTCTCATTCAGAGCTTTGTTTCGTTCAGGCATGTACAGGGCCGCATTAAGACCGCACTGGACCCCGGGGCTATGACTTACTGCAGGGCCCCCCATCACAATAAT
>NW_015592342.1:0-327 GCF_001515605.1 Sinocyclocheilus anshuiensis | reverse complement strand
CGGGTTTTTGCCTACAAAGTGACGTCATAGTTCCACCACTCTATTGGAGGTGAGTAATGCTTCCGTCTTCCGTTTTGTTCCACGGGATAACACAGAGCACCTGCACATTTGTCCTGAGGTTTGGCTAGTGATGGGAATTTCAGGAATATTTTACTGAGTCGGATCTTTGAATCTCATTCAGCAAAATTAACAAATCCTTTTTCAAGTCATTTCATTCATTTCAGTAGAATATATTTAAAATGTTACATGTTAATATCCAAATTCCCCAACACATCTATTTAAACAAACATTGATCACATTATATAAACTATAATGCAACCAAGACCA
>NW_015592341.1:0-327 GCF_001515605.1 Sinocyclocheilus anshuiensis | reverse complement strand
GCACTGGGTTGTATTTAACCCAGCATTTTTTAGAGTGTAGTAAATATTTCACGTCAAATCTGACACACACAAATGTTTGGGTATCCCAAGGCATATTAGCCTACTAATCAACACAAAATAAAATATTTAATTCTTCTGGAATGAAAACGACGCTAGTACTCAGTTCAAGGTTGTGTACGTTTAACGTTGCTGTCGATTAGCTGATAAAACACTAAAAATACCCCTTACAAATTAAACAAAACAATTAAAGCTATAAAAATAAGCTATATTGACATTCAGCCTATTAAATAGACGGTGCTCCCTCACAACACTATTTTCATGACGTTT
>NW_015592340.1:0-326 GCF_001515605.1 Sinocyclocheilus anshuiensis | reverse complement strand
AATCACAGCAGCGTCCATCTGTGAAGGATGTAGGCTGTCAAACATCAACTGTTAGCCAATCATAGCAGTGGGCTTTTACTTCTGAGTCTACAATCCACCACACCTATTCAAACTGAGCATTCCGATGAGGGGGGTCAAAACAGGACAGAAAATAGCATATTACTTCTAAATTATTATGTATTTTGATGTAAAAATCTTGATAACATTATAAGTGGTCCTCAGAGAACAGTACAAAAATAATAAAAAGGCAGTTCATGACCCCTTTAAAGAATCCTGAAAAAATCACATTTTCCACAAAAATATTAAGCAGCACAACTGTTTTCAAC
>NW_015592339.1:0-327 GCF_001515605.1 Sinocyclocheilus anshuiensis | reverse complement strand
TTACTGTAACGTCATGGATCAGATAGTTGTGTGTTAGTAATCAGCTGGTAATTTTTATTTTTAAATGTATTTTTCTAAGGGCGGATGTGCAGTAGCTAACCTAATTTATGTCCTCATTTGCCTAGACTAATTTAAAGGCTATTTCAACAGAAGAGCATGAGGAATGCATATAAGCAACTCATTAATTCTCTTCATTTATTAAAAAATAAATAAATAAAAAATAGCAACATGAACAAAAACTCTAGGCATTAATTCAAATATTTAATAATTGTATTCAAGGAAATGCAACTTTTTTTTTCATGACAAGGTATGGAAGTTACGTTGTCA
>NW_015592338.1:0-327 GCF_001515605.1 Sinocyclocheilus anshuiensis | reverse complement strand
CCCCTTGGGCCCTGAGGTGCCTAGGGCAAGGTTACACATGTAGTCATTCCTCTGCCATAGCACGGCGTGATTGTACTGATTCCCATAGCGCCTTAGCAGACACAGTACGAGTGAAGTATTGATAGGGAACGTACTCGGTTACAAACGTAACCTCGGTTCCCTAAGATACAGCTATGCCGTATCTATGGTATTCCATGCTATGCAGCTGCACGACTCAGTTGTCGCTTCAGTCGAAGTAATCTGAATCCTATGGCGAAGTGCCCGCTTGTATAGCCAGATGGCTCCGCCCATTCTGGCAGGCTTTGGCGGGCTTCGTGGCCATAGGTT
>NW_015592337.1:0-327 GCF_001515605.1 Sinocyclocheilus anshuiensis | reverse complement strand
ATAAATTGTCATCTGATTAATTATTAATAGAAGTAAACTAATAGCTTACCTGTGGTTGTGATCTGCCTGTTTGGTTTTCCATTCTGCCATTAAAGACAAAGTAAATAACTAAATTTCAATGTAAAACATTTACAATAAACTATACATATACACAATAACTATTCATTAACACTGTTAGAACCAAAAATACAAACCATGTGGCTTCAATTTATACACTCACACACACATATACATACTATACGGGTTTGAAATTAACTTCTTTATTCACGGCCAATTTAGCTACTAAATATATTAGCTCACTCCACAATGATTAACCCTATCCTGGGG
>NW_015592336.1:0-327 GCF_001515605.1 Sinocyclocheilus anshuiensis | reverse complement strand
CCCCCTTCCTACTGCAGAGCTTTGGCTTTAAAGGTCATGTTAGACATAAAATAAAATAATGCACATAATAGCAGTAATTTAGAACGCTTTTTTCATAATGTAGGGCAATATGTTTTTTGTATATCTGGTTGTAAATAAAGCACAGTATAAAATTACCTAATTGAGTACTGACACTTAGTTCCCATTCTGTTAAAGGTCTGCAAAGTGTAATTGCAATTTGCTATAGTAGATTTTCCAATAAAGTAACACAGAAGCTAGAAGTCTACACATCACTCTTTAATCAATAATGACAACAGACCTACAGACTGGTACAGCAGGACAATAGTT
>NW_015592335.1:0-327 GCF_001515605.1 Sinocyclocheilus anshuiensis | reverse complement strand
CAGACCTCCTAACTGGGACACCCTCACCTGCTAACCTGTTATTTTATATCTTGTGTAGGTGCGTGAAATAGCCTGCCAGCTTGTTTCTGCCCTGTATTATCTGCACTCCCATCGCATTTTGCACCGTGACATGAAACCACAAAACATCCTGCTGGGAAAAGGAGGAGTAGTAAAGCTCTGTGACTTTGGGTTGGTGTTACCAATTGGTGCAAATACAAGTTCAAACTACTTTATATTTATTTTTCAATAGCTAAAATAGCAATGGCTGCTAGTTTTCGAGGAAGCTTATGTTGGGCATCTCTGAAATTACTCTAAATTTAATCTCAA
>NW_015592334.1:0-327 GCF_001515605.1 Sinocyclocheilus anshuiensis | reverse complement strand
CACACACACACACACACATAATTCTCTCTCTGGTTTACCTGCAGATTGGCTGCTCAAATCAATAGAGTTTATGAGGCCTGGCTCTTCCATTCATCATGAGGGTGATTGGGATTGCAAACAAAAACATCTGGAGAGTAGTACATGTGCAGTGTGCTGCTCATACAGGCTAATTTAAAATCATACACTGCCTAATTTACCCCTAAAGGGTGCGTATTAATACCCTAAAAAACTGATATACACGCTTTAGGTAAAGTACTCAGCAAACAGAGAATGTTCTCAGATGATTCTCTCAAGGTCATGAACAAAGATATTCCAGTAGTGTTAATA
>NW_015592333.1:0-327 GCF_001515605.1 Sinocyclocheilus anshuiensis | reverse complement strand
ACATGGGGAGGGAAAACACAACAAAGACAGTCCAGGGGCGTGACACACTCATGATGTAAGATGCTGAAAAATGGCAAAATGTGAGACATGACAACAACCAACAACTGAAATAGTTTATATGCAATTAATTTAATAAATTAACATATAATGGAATTATTTATTTACATTTTCAATCAACTGACAGCCATAGTCTTAACAGTGTACTTTTGCCCCACATCTTAATCTCTAAACTGAATCTCATGTTTTCAGGCCTTGACTGATTCATCCAATGACTTTCTGCTACAACTAAGAAGCTATGTGCAAATTAAGATGACTGGGAAAAAAAAA
>NW_015592332.1:0-327 GCF_001515605.1 Sinocyclocheilus anshuiensis | reverse complement strand
TTTACATCAGTGACAGACTTCAGCAGGTTTCACTTTAAAATCAGCACTGTCTCTTTAAAACCTGATACATATGACGCGAATCTGACACATATCCGATTTTCAACTCTTTACGGTCATTTAAGACTACGTTTACAAGGTAACTCACCAAAACCGTTGTTTAAAAATAATTGTGTGTGTTTTCGTACGTTGAAGCGCTTCTGGTGAGCTGTCTAGCGGCTCAGCGTCTGTGTAACTTACAGCCAAACGCGCAGCCTTTCAAACTATACTTCACTGCACCGTTTTGGCGGCGTAACCCCAGGTATGTGTCGCCGCATTCTCGGGTTATGA
>NW_015592331.1:0-327 GCF_001515605.1 Sinocyclocheilus anshuiensis | reverse complement strand
TTTCAACAAAGTAAATACACTCATAACAAGGAAAAGCACTTTCCCATGGCTGAAGGTTGCTGCATTACATTGTTTAATTGAGAGCAGCCCAGTTACAGAGCCTCTGATTATGGAAGACATTCCAGGATGGAAGACATTCACAGCAAAATGCTTCTCTGTGGTCATGGCTTGTGCTCTGTGCTGCCTCAGCTCACGATATAGTCTAATAGTCATTTCCTGATGGACCTCCTTAAGAAGAAACTTTTAATATTATTGCCAGATTTCAGCCTGCAATTATGTAGGCTAAGTGCGATTAAAATGAAGTACAAAGACAGGCTGAATGAATGA
>NW_015592330.1:0-327 GCF_001515605.1 Sinocyclocheilus anshuiensis | reverse complement strand
ATTAAAATAATACACAAAATATTAAAAATAATATAATTATATAACTTGTTCTACATAGTAATTTAACAATAATTCATTAATTTTCATATTAAATAATATTATAATCATATTAAATAATTCATATTAAAATAATATTTTAATATATTTTTTCATGTCATGTGCTTCATGTTACGGACCAAAAAATACATGAATGCAAAAAAAGAAAGAAAAAAAGCATAAGATCAAAACAACTGTGCAATGTAAATTGTTAAATTTCAAACGAGAGTAATAAAAATGCAGGGTCTATTATTATTATTATCTAGTTCAAAGCTGCCCTTTTCAAAAGCA
>NW_015592329.1:0-327 GCF_001515605.1 Sinocyclocheilus anshuiensis | reverse complement strand
AGTTTCTGCATGTTCTAATGAGTGATATTGTTTCAAATCAAAAAATAGGTTTGTGTTGCCTGATAATATTACTTTTTTTGTCTCTTAGAAAAGCACATTTGATAATAGTTGCAGCTCGAGTTAGGATGCAGATGCACATTTTTGTTTATTATCAAAATCAGTAACATCTGTAAGAATTGTAGCAACCTCATTTTTTTTAATGGTGAAATTTAATTGACTTTTTTTTATTTTTATTAATCATTGGTCTTCTAGAGTAGCATACATTTAAATCATGATAATTACAGTTAAAACTAGGGGTGTAAGAAAATATCGATACATGTTAGTATC
>NW_015592328.1:0-327 GCF_001515605.1 Sinocyclocheilus anshuiensis | reverse complement strand
CCAGAGTCTGTGGTTCTGATGTTTGTGATGGTCAGAGATCCAGTCATATAATTCACCTTCAGTCTGTCTCTGAATCTCTCCTTGCCATCTTTACACTTAACATCTGTACAAGTCTCATTGGAATCTCCAGTGATTTCAGCTATGTGAATCTCATTAAAATACCATCTAATCTCTTCTTGTTGGATTGTTTCAACATCAGTGTGTAGACTGACTGAATCTCCCTCCATGACTGACACTTTCTCTGCATCCGCATAACCTGAAGAAATAAGCATTACTATAGACCAAATAAAATTATACAACAGGAAAGTGCTGTGAAAATGTCCTTTT
>NW_015592327.1:0-327 GCF_001515605.1 Sinocyclocheilus anshuiensis | reverse complement strand
TTCTTCAATCTTCACGTCTTCACTCTCCTCTTTAATAATCTCCATCTTTATAATATTGAGTCACGTGGATCTCAGCTTCAGCAGTTTTCTGTGTTTGAACACTTTGTTCTGTTTAAGAGAATAATTAACAGAAATAAATATAAACCCAAAGTACATCTCTGGGTGCGTCTCATTCAGCTCCCTAGTTCAGTAGTCAGCGCACTAGTTAAGAGTCAGTCACAGAGAGAGTTAATGGCTTTAAATTACCTGAAAAGACAAAAACAACAAAAACTAGCACTCAAAACACAAGTTATACACAAGTTTTATATCTGCATTATTTTTTGGTAT
>NW_015592326.1:0-326 GCF_001515605.1 Sinocyclocheilus anshuiensis | reverse complement strand
TGTAATAGGTTACAGATTACAAGTTACCCTATTTAAAATGTCATAAGTAGTGTAACTATTTAAATTACTTTATTAAAGCAATGTAACTGATTACATTTGATTACTTTTCTACATTTCTAAGAAGTGTTAATGAACTGTTAATCATTTTCAAACATTTAAACCAGGCAGGGTTAACCCCACAGTAGTACTCAACACTTATTACTGTCAGATTTTCAAAATACTAAAAAATCCACTTGAATTAAGATTATAAAAATTTAATTTTATAGCGCAGCCACCACAATATCAGACTTTAGCACCTCTTTTTACTTTGAGATCGTTCTGAGGTT
>NW_015592325.1:0-326 GCF_001515605.1 Sinocyclocheilus anshuiensis | reverse complement strand
AGAGCATAGATTGCACAACTTGGGGAGGATGTGGCACCAAATAAGTGAACAGTCATTCTGTACTCCTCCATTTCCTGCGCAGTGTCCCCTTTAGGCCACCAAAGGAATCTCAACAGGTCTTTGTCTTTAACAGGAACTCTGACCTGATGAAACATCCCTTCTACATCTGCTGCAAGGGCTATTGGCTTATGTCTGAATCTCATCAGCACCCCAATGAGAGAATTATTCAAGTTGGGTCCTTGTAACAGTTGAGAGTTGAGTGATTTCCCTTGGTAGGTAGCTGCGCAGTCGAACACCACTCTGAGTTTGTGTTTTTGTGGGTGATA
>NW_015592324.1:0-327 GCF_001515605.1 Sinocyclocheilus anshuiensis | reverse complement strand
CATGTGCTTGGGATTTGTAATTACATTTCTAACTCCATCTGAAGGGCACATTATCTTGCCATGTTGTGAAAAAGTAAAAAAATAAATAATAAATAAAAATCCTGCCAACTAACTGCTTCTTGTAAATCACACTATAAACTGACTCCAATTTGGATATGTAAATTTAAGGCAGAACTTTGATACAATAATGTATGCCTCTCTGTCTTTTGACTTTAATGTATCAAAATATGCATGTATATATAAAAGTTTTAAATTTTAAATAAATTGTATTATTGTGACAAGTATTTCACATTTTTATGTTTAATATTTTTAGTTGAAATACCAGTG
>NW_015592323.1:0-326 GCF_001515605.1 Sinocyclocheilus anshuiensis | reverse complement strand
GTTCTCAGCTCCTATCCTCTCGCCTGAGTCCGCTCCAGAAAACTCCATCTCCTGAGTCTCCTTCGCCTCCGCTGGTCCCGTCCAGCCCCCCTCCTTCTCCGCTGGTCCCGTCCAGCTCAACATCGTCTCCTTCGCCTCCGCTTGTCCCGTCCAGCCTTCCTTCATCTCCGCTGGTCCTGCCCAGCCCTCCTTCGTCTCCTGAGCCCCCTGTGCTAGCCAGCCCCACTCCTCCAGAGTGCCCTCCAGAGTGTCATCAGATTCAGTTCCACTGACAATTAAGGATCTGTGTGTGTCTGACTCTGCTGTGTACTACTGTGCTCTGAGGC
>NW_015592322.1:0-326 GCF_001515605.1 Sinocyclocheilus anshuiensis | reverse complement strand
GGATGACACTTTTTTTTTTTTTTTGGTTTTGTTTTTTGAGAATTTGAGCATTGCAACAGTCATAATGCAAATAATTTCAAATGCGGACCACACTAGACCATTGTCAAAAATGAACTTTCTAGCCAATGGTAAACAACATTTAATATTTGGTATTTTTCATGATTTGTAAACAGCTGTTTGTTTTGTTTTGTATAATCACAGGTCAATGTATTACTCTATTACTCTAATATATATATCTATATATATATACATACAGGGTGTGATTTGTGAAAAAACAGGAGGGGGGGGGATGCTTTTGAAAACTTTTTATGAAATGTTTTTAATAC
>NW_015592321.1:0-326 GCF_001515605.1 Sinocyclocheilus anshuiensis | reverse complement strand
GTCCTGAAACTGCAGCCTCCGGTTGTGCAGGAACATACTATTGTTTAAATCTTAAATGTATTGAATACTATTGAAAATTTGAACGGCCATATCTCAGTAATGGTGCAGCGGATCCGCAACAAATTCGGGGATCCCTTCAGCTCGAGAAGCCCTCTCGAACCCCGAATCCAGTGTACGTCTTGAGGCCCCCTTTCGAATGAGACCACCCTCGCGTCGATAGCCCCCGGGGCCCGGGAGTTACAGGCGGTCAAAGTCGTGGTCCAGCGCCGACCGATCTAGCAATCCCGGGGGGCTACCGACGCACAGAGGGTGGCGTTCGAGAGGGC
>NW_015592320.1:0-326 GCF_001515605.1 Sinocyclocheilus anshuiensis | reverse complement strand
CAAGCTGCCATTATGTTTAAAGGCTGTTCCCCTTGTGTCTGTTCATCTTATCACTTTTAGGGCAATTTCATAACAGAGCAATTTAATCCACTGTGTGGTTTCAATCCATCGAGTTCTCCAGCGGTATCACTGGAGTATGCACACAGGCAGCCAAGCTGGAGAACACTGTGTTTTGCACAGTATGTTGATGGCCAGTGAGGTCACTCTCTCTCTCTCTGATAGTGAAGAGTGGAAGATGAGCAGGTCTCTGTGGAGTGAATAAATGTGTAAATGCAGGTCGTTCTTCTCTAATCCACAGAGGTGGAAAAGCACTGAGCCGTTAAATA
>NW_015592319.1:0-326 GCF_001515605.1 Sinocyclocheilus anshuiensis | reverse complement strand
TAATATATACATTTTATATATAAAATCAGTGACCGTAATAGAAGAGAAGTTTTAAAAGGAGGACTTGTGGAAGTCATAGTAATGTGCTCACATACTGTAGATTAACTTACCTTTATAGAAATTTTAAATAAATTTAATTCAAATGAATGTTAGTAAGTGTAAATTGTTTGATTGATTTAATTAAAACAGGGTCTAACTTCAGTTTATTAAACAGGCTGAACTTATTCTATTGTTAACTGAAATGAGTTTAATGGCGTGCAGCAGCTCACTTACAGAAAGAGGAGGAAGTGACATCAGATTCACACCCATCAGTCTAAACTGGGTTC
>NW_015592318.1:0-326 GCF_001515605.1 Sinocyclocheilus anshuiensis | reverse complement strand
GGGGGGGTTGCGGTAATCACTGCTGGTAACCAAAGCAAAAACAGTGCACCACAGGAAGCTGTATAGTTTTGAAAAGCATTCCCTATAGCTATAATGCAATTCAAATGTTTTGTTCTGACAGAAGTTACTATTTAGTGCTGTTTGCTTAGGCAAGTATCACTATTGTACGGTGGCCCAGTAATGCACAACACAACGAAATCGCCACAGCACAATGGAAACAAGTTGCAACACAACGGAAACAAGCTGCAACTCAAAACAATTTGCACAACACAATGGAAACGAGCCGCAACACAACGAAATTAGCACAACACAATGGAAACAAGCCG
>NW_015592317.1:0-326 GCF_001515605.1 Sinocyclocheilus anshuiensis | reverse complement strand
CAGGTTCAAGATCTAAACCCGTCTGGAATGTCCATCACAAGCGCTCTTCTCAGAAACACAATCTGTCCAGTCTTAAGGGCTTTGGTATCTCCTGGGGGTTTAATATCTTTGGCTGGGCTGGATTTCCTAAACATACTGATGGATCTTCTGTCCTGCAGGGCTGATGCACGTCCACAATCAGCTAGTTGAGCCGATGCTCAGCATGAAGGACTACATGGACTGAACACGCCAGACGGGACGTCTGGAAAAACGGCAGAAAAATTGGAATGAAATCAGTGTGAATGAGTGGAAACTGGCCTCAGGGACCACAGCAGTTTTGAATGGTC
>NW_015592316.1:0-326 GCF_001515605.1 Sinocyclocheilus anshuiensis | reverse complement strand
GTTCAACCGGACAGTGAAAAGGTAAAAGCAATTGTCAACATGCCCGCTCCAGAAGACAAAAAGGGCCTCCAGAGACTGCTGGGCATGACAAAATACTTGTCACAGTACATAAGAAATGAAGCAGTTTTGACTGCCCCATTAAGACAGTTGCTAAGAAAAGACTCAGAGTGGCTATGGATTCCTGAGCTTGATGCAGCATCGGACAGCTTAAAAAGGGCACTCACTGAGGCTCCTGTGCTAAGGTTTTTTGACCCAAACCAGCAAATAGTGCTTCAAGCTGACGCTTCAAAAGATGGCCTCTGTGCATGTTTACTGCAAAACAAGAA
>NW_015592315.1:0-326 GCF_001515605.1 Sinocyclocheilus anshuiensis | reverse complement strand
TGTCCCAAAGCATTCACCCCCAATCCCAATGAAGACAAAAACTTTCGTTTTCTGGTTGTCATACTCTCATTACGTTACAATTTTCATCTGCTCAAGCAGAACGTTAAACTCATCTTGTGCTTTAGCAAGGTATCTCTGGTTAAAACTAGCTAACGTTAAAGTTAGTGAGTCCATACAAACCATCGCTTGCATTGTGATATGTAAACCCTCGCTTCCGAATTAATACCAACAATATTTATTTTTAAATCTTTTATATATCCCTCAATGGCATATTTAAGTCTCACTTGAATGGTGGTCCTTCTGTGTCCAAAATGTATCAAAAAGAT
>NW_015592314.1:0-326 GCF_001515605.1 Sinocyclocheilus anshuiensis | reverse complement strand
TTCGTCCACAAGTTTCGCCATCCTCTCAGTATCACCAGTCAGGCGATTCGTTGAATCTTCCACGTGCGAGATGCGATTCTCGGCTTCGTCGAGTCTGGCCTGTACAGAACTAATAGCCTCTTTAAGTTCTGTAGTAGTCGCTTTAATAGTTATCACATCACTTGCTACCCCCTGCAAAGTAGCGTTCATTTGACTAATTTCAGCGAAAAGATCTTTCAAGTTCGGGTTTTGACTGCTTGACTCTAGTGACGGGGAATCATTAGCTTCTGGGATCGTTGTTTTCAGACGTGTTTGCACTCCTCGAATTGGTTGCTTGGACGATGTCA
>NW_015592313.1:0-326 GCF_001515605.1 Sinocyclocheilus anshuiensis | reverse complement strand
CTTTTTGGCAAACTGATGACACTGAATTTTGATGCACTGCCATAAAAAGTTAATTTGCCCTTGCCCTCTTTTTGAATTTTTTTATTTTTTATTTTTATTTTTTAATTTGTAATTTATTTATTTATTATTATTTATTTTATTTTATTTTATTTATTTATTTTTGCAGCTGAGTTGATAATTGTAAAAGCAGCGCTCATCACTGTCACTATTCCCAGCTGTAAATAGAGGGGAGGGACAAATACCTAACCATCCTACTTGTACAACGACTGCCTACAACAATAGATAAGTCAATATTACTGGTTACTGCTTTATTATATTTAGTAAAA
>NW_015592312.1:0-326 GCF_001515605.1 Sinocyclocheilus anshuiensis | reverse complement strand
GTGCGACCGCACACAAAATTTAGTCACACAGGCAGAAAAAATGGTTGCAAAATGCGACCATTCGGTCGCAGTCTGGAGTTCTGTAATAAGCATCTAATAGTGAGATTTGGTCCCATACTAAAGGGTTACTGTTAGGGATGCATGATATTATCGGACCGATATCGGAATCGGCAGATAATGACTTTAAATGTGCATATCAGCATCGGCCCGATATGAAAAATTATGCCGATATATCTTGCTGATAAGAGGAATAGGTTATTTCACATGTGCTCATGGTGTGCTAGCAATTAGATCACGTCAGCAGTGTGACTAATTTTTGAAGCAAA
>NW_015592311.1:0-326 GCF_001515605.1 Sinocyclocheilus anshuiensis | reverse complement strand
GGAATAGTAGATGTATGGAATTGCTTATGCTTTTTCACTGGCCTGATGCTTAGCATTTGTCATACACCCATCTAAGAACAGGATTTGTTTCTAGTCATATGTACATTGTTCCAGATGGGTTTCTGAAGCTAAAATACCATTCAAATGTCATGGAGATTTAATATGAGCTTTCAGGTTATTAAAAAAGGATAAATGCTTTAATAGCAAAAGTGTTTAACAGCAAATTTACACGCTTTTACAGGTTAGTTAATATGGGATGTTTTAATGTTAAAGGTCCACTGAAGTGGCTTGAAACGCACAGCTTTATTCTACACTGTAAAAAAAAA
>NW_015592310.1:0-326 GCF_001515605.1 Sinocyclocheilus anshuiensis | reverse complement strand
TTGATCTCATGCTCAAATGAGTTCTTTCAAACCATTTATGTTGAAACTTTGCAGAAACATGTTATTCACTTCACTGGCTGCAACAGATTATGCAGCTTGCTTCTGTCTGACTGGCTGTATCTCTGTTTCTAGTCTTTAATGCTACTTTCGACACTACAGATCAGTGGTTCCTACTTTTTGTCTTTGAAGTTCCCATCTGATAATGTAAAATTGGTAGTAAACACAACCCATAAGTAAAATTAAACACAGGTGCAGTTCTAGGGTGATTGGATATCCAGGGCTTAGCCCAGAGACATCCATGTATGTGTCAGAATAGAGTTAAAAAA
>NW_015592309.1:0-326 GCF_001515605.1 Sinocyclocheilus anshuiensis | reverse complement strand
AGGTGGAAAGTCTTTCCAAGAAATGCGAAGACTTGGAGGGACGATGAAGGTGGAATAATATTCGTCTGGTAGGCTTACCCCAGGGATCCGAGGGCCCGCGTGTCTCCGAATTCATAGCGCAACTTCTTCAGGAGGTATTGGGTCTCTACAACCAGCCGGCACTTGATCGGGCTCACCGATCACTTCGAGAAAAACCTGGCGCAGGAAAGCCTCCTCGCCCATTCATTATTAAGGTCAGCAGTTTTCAAGTCCGAAACCAAATTCTGCGTCGTGCATGGCAATCATCGCCTCTTCTCTACAATGGAAAGAAGCTCTCTATTTTCCCA
>NW_015592308.1:0-326 GCF_001515605.1 Sinocyclocheilus anshuiensis | reverse complement strand
AGGACCACTATCGTCAAAGATGATTGACAATTAGCATACCGTTTGAATTAGTTGTTTGGTTCTGTTCTGTTCTGGGCAAGAACTCCCTGCACAAGTGCGCATCCATGCAGCCAGCATGGATGAGAGCAGGGAAAGCAGCGATAACCCCCTTAGGGTAAACAGAACAGAACAGAACCAACATAAATGTATTGTGGATATAATAATAAGTTAAATAATTTCATGTAAACATTAAAAAAATTTGTCTAATTCAAAGGTGAATCAGAAGGCCGAATCCTGACTGAACAAGAGGAGGAGCTGGGGATGGAGGAGGGTAATTAGCTATTGAG
>NW_015592307.1:0-326 GCF_001515605.1 Sinocyclocheilus anshuiensis | reverse complement strand
TTTTTGAAAAAAAAAAAAAAAAAACGTAATTATTCCAAACTTTTGACCGGTAGTGTACAGTATGTGTTTTAAGTGTGTAACTTGTCAGTATATTTTTCATTTTTAAGCATACTTTTTTTGCTTTTAATACTTCATTTAGATAGTCCTGTGGTGTGGCAAAATCATTTATTTTATTATTATTATTATTATTGATAAATTAAAACTGCATGCATAATAATTAAAATGAATTAGCAAAATGTTGTTTAAAACTAAACTAAAGTTTTAGTTGAAATATAGCTGCATTACATATATATGTATATATGTGTGTATATATATATATATATATA
>NW_015592306.1:0-326 GCF_001515605.1 Sinocyclocheilus anshuiensis | reverse complement strand
GTGAAGTTTATCTCGTGTGGATCAAAGATCATTAATTCCTGGTTTGTACTCTAAAGTGTTCATTCCCAGAAGTCATAAAGAATCCCACAATACATCTGCAGTTCCTCATTATGGATGTGACTGAATTCATCAAACTCATGTCTGGATGTAGAACGGGTCAAGACCTCCTGATTCTGAGAGCTTCTGATATCATCTGCTGTGACGACTCAACTCAACTTTTCCTTAATTAGACTCTTGGGACTGATTAATTGTGGGCAGCATGTCAAATGGCTCATAGCTGATGTACAGTATACGATGTTTTGATAAATGAATATGCATGTGTTGTA
>NW_015592305.1:0-326 GCF_001515605.1 Sinocyclocheilus anshuiensis | reverse complement strand
AAGTCTTTAACTAACAGAATTAAACTCTACATTTCCTCAGTGATTCATGCAGATCGGTCATACTGCATTCCAGGAAGGACCATTTTTTATAATATTTTTTTTGATTTGGGACTTGATTTCTTTTGCTAAGGTACACAATCTTAACATTGGTTTTGTCTCTTTGGACCAGGAGAAAGCCTTTGATTGGGTGGATCATGGATTCCTGTTTAAGTGCCTTGAGGCTTTTGGTTTCAGTCCATTTATTATTGCCTTTATAAGACTCTTGTATACTGACACATATAGCATGCTCAAAATTAATGGTACCCTTACAAGACCTTTCAGAGTAA
>NW_015592304.1:0-326 GCF_001515605.1 Sinocyclocheilus anshuiensis | reverse complement strand
CTGCTGAAAATTCAGCTTTGCCATCACAGGAATAAATGATATTTTGTAAAGTATATTAAACTAGAAAATAGTTATTTTAAATTGTAATATTATTTCACAATATTGCTATTTTTACTGTATGATCAAATCATTAATTTTAATCAAATAAATGCAGCCTTAGTAAGCATAACATTTTGTCATTTGTAATTGTGGAATTAGTCGTGCAGTCAAAATAAGTTATTTGATGTTTTTAATTAAATTTATGATTTCTAATAGGGATGTAACGATTACCGGTTTGGCGGTAAATCGTGATAAAATACCCCACGGTTAGTATTACTGTTTCATAT
>NW_015592303.1:0-326 GCF_001515605.1 Sinocyclocheilus anshuiensis | reverse complement strand
TCAGGGTATATGAAAATAAAAGTTTATAAATCGTGCACTATTTGATAATGTACGTAGAACACAACTTTATTGACTATGCAACTAAAACAGAGAAACAAATGTTAATAATGACATTAGATGCAGATGGATCATGCAACTCTGGAAATTCCATTACAATTAAAACGATCTTCTCCATCATGCTATGATTACTCTGATATGAGTTTAGTGAAATGTTTTATGATTGGTCGTTAATAATCTGTGTAATGACTAGTTAAAGCCACAGCAGCTTACAAAAAGTTAAAATATTTTTTTATCTTCGGCGGCACCTGCCCTGAAGAGCTGTGCTC
>NW_015592302.1:0-326 GCF_001515605.1 Sinocyclocheilus anshuiensis | reverse complement strand
TCAACAAGGTTGCATTAAATTGATTTAAGTGACAGTAAAGATATATATATAATTGTTGTTGTTGTTATTATTTTCAATATTGCAGTCTTTACCGCTAACAAAAAAGCCAATTTGCTGCTTTCTGTGTCTTTTAATTGAAAATAAACTACACAACAGCATTTTCTGTCATGTTTAAGTGGTACCTGCTGGCCCAATTTATGAGCAGTCCAACTTATAATTTTCCCGATGGCCACTCGGGGCCCCTCTTCCAACATTTCTTTTCCCATTAGTCTTAAATAAAAATAAAAAAAAACACACACTTGACCCTCTAACACTTGCACTCTCTA
>NW_015592301.1:0-326 GCF_001515605.1 Sinocyclocheilus anshuiensis | reverse complement strand
GTACATTACCATGCCAATCCCTCCGAGAGTTATCATGACAGAAATATGTTTCTGCAAACCTTTAATATGTTGCACTATAAGTTAGATAATTTTTTCTCCATTACAGATGCAGGATTATTAAAAACAGCGCCATGAAAAAATGTGCCTGAGGATACAAAATTGTTGCAAAAACTGCATTGCTTGAAGCATGTTTCATCACAGTTTCAAAGCACAATTTCCTGTGTCTGTCGCTAAATAGTGTGTTAAATTTCCTCTGAAGTGATGTTTTATTAACAAGTTTTGGGAGGAGCACGTGCAGATAATTAACACGGCCAGTTCATCATCAG
>NW_015592300.1:0-326 GCF_001515605.1 Sinocyclocheilus anshuiensis | reverse complement strand
GATCAATTACTGACAGATTCTCCTCTGTTGTGTTTGTGTATGTATTGGACATATCAATTTCTGAATGCCAGTATTTCTTCTGATGTTTGTATTTCCTGTCATAATAACATGGGATGGTGACAGATCCTCCAGTCTTAACAGTTAATATATTATATGACCCACTGCTGTAGCATATAACACCTAAACACACAACACACACACCGTTGTCATGGTCAGAGTTAACAGTAAATCGTCTTCACAAAAACACATTAAAAGCGACATGAACAACTAAGCATAAAAAGTATCATTACAAACTGACAAACAGGATTGATTAAAAACAGAGTCTA
>NW_015592299.1:0-326 GCF_001515605.1 Sinocyclocheilus anshuiensis | reverse complement strand
TTTATGTTAAGTCATGGCTGTAAAACCATTACTGTAATAAAAATACCTTATAATCATCACTTGTAGCAGCTTCCGCAGCTCCAAATGTGACTGTGTTTGCCCATGTCCCGTCACCATCAGGCCGGTTTGGGTCGCTGCCCTGCTGATTAGACCAGCGATCACCAACAGTGCACTTTCCATACATGTTGTTTTCATGAACACTGGCCACCAGCGTCCAGCCACCTCCAGCAGTGGTCATATCACAGAATGTCTGGTAAAGGACTCCTCTTGATGAGATCAGATAGTACAGGCCGTCTGATTGAACACAAGCATTCCTGAGTCAAATA
>NW_015592298.1:0-326 GCF_001515605.1 Sinocyclocheilus anshuiensis | reverse complement strand
TAATCCAGTATAACAGGTTTAATAACTTTTTTCTTATAACAAAAAATAACTGAACATTTAAATACAATAAAGCAATACTGCTGTCGGAGAGTGAATGTGCGCTTTCATCCAGAGCGTCTCACACACGCTCCACCATGCGCTTCTCATCCGTGCTTGTTTACATCAGAGAGCGCATGCGTCTTTAACGCAGCATACAGCAGTGTTGTGCATTGTGACCAGTTGGTGGGAAAAGTATTCTTAAAATGCATTCAAAATTCCGAATAATTTGTAATAAATAATTATCACGGTATTTTGAAGTGCCCACGATAACAATATCGTGCATATTC
>NW_015592297.1:0-326 GCF_001515605.1 Sinocyclocheilus anshuiensis | reverse complement strand
AAAAAAAAAAGAGGTTTTGCAAATTTACAAGAATGTGAAGCTTCATTGAACCCTGAAGAGGAGAAAGACACCATCTTGTGGATACAAATGTCATTGCAGCACTAAAAAACTAGCACTTCTTGCCTGGCATGCTAACCTTTAAAGTTCGTCACAGCTGTTAAAACTGCCACGAAGTCAGATCTGTGTAATGTATTCCACCGGGGAAAGTTAGTTTTAGTACGACTTGTAAGCACGTAGTCTAAATGTTGTAGTTATTAACAGTTACTAACAATTACGCCATTTCTACAGCAATAAGCCAAACAAGTCCTCTTCAAACACAATCTATA
>NW_015592296.1:0-326 GCF_001515605.1 Sinocyclocheilus anshuiensis | reverse complement strand
TTGTAGGTTAGTTATTTTAGTCTGATTCAGTTTTCATTTTATTAAACAGAATTTGATCTCAGATTATTATCTCCATGATCAGGAACATATCCAATATATTTCAGTTCAGTACCAAAGTGCCAATTTTTAAACCACTGCTATTAAACATGTTGCTCTATGACAAATGGTTTGACTTTGCCTTTACCAAAAGTGAAGTAGTATTTAAATAAACAGCTGAAAGCCTGGTCTCTCAGACCATATATAAGAGGACTTAAACATTTGGGGAAAATGATAAACATTAAAAAGCAAAAATACATCACATTCAATGAAGTCATATAGTCAGTATA
>NW_015592295.1:0-326 GCF_001515605.1 Sinocyclocheilus anshuiensis | reverse complement strand
TCTGACTCCAGAGGAGGAGGTGGCGGGCGAGTTGCGACATGCAACAGGAGCGTAGACCACCTTGTCTTTGATGTATGCAACGGTCGCAGTGTTGTCCGTGTGGACCAGCATGTGCTTGCCTCATAAGCGCCTTCTGAGGCGGTTCAAAGCAAGGCATACTGCTTACAACTCTATGCAGTTGATGTTCCAGTGCAGTTGGGGGCCTGTTCAAACCCCCAACACTGCATGCCCGTCATATGTGGCCCCCCACTCAGTGGTAGAGGCATCCATGTAAACCACAGCACCGCCTTTCTTGGGTACAATGAAATAAGGGCTGTAAAACCCCG
>NW_015592294.1:0-326 GCF_001515605.1 Sinocyclocheilus anshuiensis | reverse complement strand
CACATCCTCATCATCACTGAAGATGCCAATACGGCGGCAGATAGCTACAGCGGTACCCTTGTTATCACCTGGGAAGGAGACATTATATTTTCAGGATTATTGCAGTATATTATTGCTAGTCAAGTAACATTGTTGAAAAAACAATCACAATCAAGTGTGCTTTTGTACACAGTATGACCAGCTGATTTTTTTGGTATCACTTTCTATGAAGCCCGTATTTATAATGCATTATAAGAGTATTCTTAAAGGGGTGGTTCACTGGGTTTTTTTTCTAGGCTTGATGCAGTCTAACGTGTTAATGCTTCATTTTTTTTAAAAACGCATTA
>NW_015592293.1:0-326 GCF_001515605.1 Sinocyclocheilus anshuiensis | reverse complement strand
TGATGCCATCTGTCTCCCTTCTTCTGATACATCTCTGATCAGTTCATCTCCCTTGTGTCCTGCTGTAGTATGTTCCAAAATAGCAAAACACACGTTTTTACAAATGAAGACGTCCTCAAAGGGAGGTTTTAGGCAATTTTGTCAAGTTTTGCTTACTTCTGGTTACCAGTTTGTCCCCCAAATATGGTTACAGTAAGTAGGTACACGCACACACACACTTACAAAATTGGTTATCATCTTAGATAAATCACTTTTAGTGTAAAAATAAACTGAATGAGAAGTCATGCAAATGAAAAGTTTGATAGTAAGAGCTTTATGAAAGGCAG
>NW_015592292.1:0-326 GCF_001515605.1 Sinocyclocheilus anshuiensis | reverse complement strand
GATCATGTTTCGAAATTTGTTACAATGCAATCTATGTTGACATAAAATCATGCAAGATAAAAAAAGAATATGTGGGATGATGCACAAAACAAAATTCTGACATCTTTCAAATCTTTCTCAGTCTGTCCATAAAATACAGAATCGTCCCAAACCGAATTGCTTTGTGTCAAATATCTAAAACCAAAGCAGCAGAGATGCTTACATATTTATTTCAAAATACCTTTCAAAAAGATGAAATTAGTGTTCGTCTGGAGGAGGCAGAGCGAAAAAAATGTCATTTTCAGCAGATTTAAAGATTTAAACACCATACAAATAAGGAAAAACAA
>NW_015592291.1:0-326 GCF_001515605.1 Sinocyclocheilus anshuiensis | reverse complement strand
AACATCTCTTCTTCCAGGGAGAAAATGGCAGCAAGAAGTCCAACAGCAAACAGTATGGACCACACAGAAATCTGATCTCACCATCAGAGTCCAACAGGGATTACATGAAGAAGAAGAAAAAAAAGAGAGAGACAGGCTACATCCTGTGCCAATATCTCCAAGACCTTTGGGGAAATCAACCTGCAAAGCCGAAAAATGTATACGCATTTGTGAAAAATGTTGTAAATTGAGGATGCTTTCACAAATAATGTAATAAATAAATTATGTATTTTTATTGAATACATTTTTTTATTATTGTTTTAGATTTTATTATTTAGATTTTCAGG
>NW_015592290.1:0-326 GCF_001515605.1 Sinocyclocheilus anshuiensis | reverse complement strand
GTCCTCCACCTCCTTAATGGTAAGGTTCTGGAACACCCCACCGCGGTGTCCATAAATACTGGCCCAAAACGCGGTGAGGTGCCCGTAAAAAGACCACTGGTCTTTCTTCTCCACTGCTGTCTCGAGGCGATCTGCACAGAAAAAAAGAGAAGCGTTAAGGGGCACGTGGGATGCCAAAGTATGAGAGGCAAGAGGAGTCGAGAACTTACTCAGAATCTCAGGGATCCTCTTCTTGGCCGCCTCCCGGCAAGCACGCAGCGTGGCTTTGGAAATAAGGTGGTCCTCCTTGGCCTGTTTCACAGCCACCTGGTGGACCGCCACGCTGC
>NW_015592289.1:0-326 GCF_001515605.1 Sinocyclocheilus anshuiensis | reverse complement strand
TCTTCTTGAGCTCCTCTTTGCAGGAATCCTCCAGTTTTTGTCTCATCTGACGAACAGATTCTCTCAGGTCATCAAAAGAGAAAAGAGAACTGAAGGGATCATCATTTATGTCTGTAGATTCAGAAGGTGCTGAGAGAGACTTGAAACTCTACAGAAAACAGAAATAAAAATACATCAGCTCCACACTTCACCCAATAACCTGCTAGAACATCAGACTTGTATGGCTCTTGTTGACGTGACTGATCACAACTCACCTCAATCCAGCACTTTCACAGCATATACTTCATTCTTCTCATATTCATTATATCACATTAGAGCTACAGATT
>NW_015592288.1:0-326 GCF_001515605.1 Sinocyclocheilus anshuiensis | reverse complement strand
CTCTAAATGCGGTATCACATACATTTTACTGATGCAGAGCAACACAGTAGCCTAATTAGATTAATTACAGTTTTGCAAGTTGCCCACTGATAAAAATCAAGAAGTTATTAGAAGGCAGCAATAATAAAGTCAACTATAAGTTTAATTAGTAGTTCAGGTTGTCAAGCCAACATAAATAGAGGGTGGGAAGACAGAAGAAATGTGTGTGTGAGAGAGAATGAAGGGGTAACGAGGGATGAGGGGGCAGACAGACAGGCATGTGGAGCGATTATAGCAGGGTTTATGAGCTATTGATTGAGTCGGTGGTGACTTCTTGAGTGGTTAAT
>NW_015592287.1:0-326 GCF_001515605.1 Sinocyclocheilus anshuiensis | reverse complement strand
TATATATATAAAATTATGTCATTCTAATATGCTGATTTATTAGCAGTGTTGAAACTGTTGTGCTGCTTATTTTTTGTTATTGTTATTTGTTATTATATATTTTGTTATTTTAGGGGGTATTTTTTGGAACCTGTGATACTTTTTTCTTTGATGAATAAAAGTTAAAAAGAACCGCATTTATTCAAAATAGAAATCTTTTCTAACAATACAAGTTTTTGCTATCACTTTTTATCCATTTAACACATCTTTGCTGAATAAAAGTATTAATTTCTTTAAAAAAGAAAGAAAGAAAAAATTTACTGACCCCAAACTTTTGAATAGTAGTG
>NW_015592286.1:0-326 GCF_001515605.1 Sinocyclocheilus anshuiensis | reverse complement strand
TTCCCTGAGCCACTAAAATCACTATTCTGATCTGTGAAAACTTTCGCAGTTCACTAGGGGTCAGCTGACCCTTCCCTGAGTCCGTAACGCGCTGCTGCGTTTATTCATTCAAAATATTGCTGAAAAAGAGAACATCAATGCTGAGATGATGTTGTTTACGGAGAAACTGAAACCAAGCCGTTCACACAGAATGCATATTTTGCACATTTTCTAGAGGAACATCTATCACCGCTGCACTCGCGTCTTGCACAAGAGAGCCGCATGTTTAGAAAGCCATGTACAATTAATGCAAGTTCAACTTTTAAAAAACATGTCTCGAGACTTTA
>NW_015592285.1:0-326 GCF_001515605.1 Sinocyclocheilus anshuiensis | reverse complement strand
GATTGCTTTAAAAAAAAAAAAAAAAAAACTGGCAAAAATAAAATTAGATTGTAAATCTAATGATGAAACTATCTACAAAACAAAATGGGTGGAGTCTGTTTGAAGAATATCTAGAAAGTGCTGTGTTGCCTTTCTTTTGTCGTTTATTGGGAAATTATAGGCCTACATATATATTTACAGATATAAGGAACAAAATAACTACGTTTGATTAAGGCTATAATTGCAGCCATAACATTACCTGTATGGTTGGCATCAAAGAACCCAATCTCCTGATGCATTAGTGATCTAAAGAGAAGGTTCCGAAGTCGAATGTTTAACCTGGCAAA
>NW_015592284.1:0-326 GCF_001515605.1 Sinocyclocheilus anshuiensis | reverse complement strand
TGCTAATGAGCTCTGCTCACCCCGCCCCTCTCTTCTGTGGGGTGAAGCAGTTCTCTGAGAGACTGTAAACTTTAGCCGCATTCATCTTGAAACTTGGTAACTAGCACATTATTATTAGGAAAGGCGATTCGCAAAATTCAATAAAAAAAAATTAAAAAAACTTATACTCACTTCTGGAGGTGAAGCTGGATTACTAATGATTTGCGCGAACATAGATGCATTTAGGTAGATCAGGGGGCACATTCCCTTCAAAAACAAACATAGTCCACTGCGTCTTCAGTGGCTTAGATGTCGGGAGTAAATGACGACTGCTATGTTCATTATTG
>NW_015592283.1:0-326 GCF_001515605.1 Sinocyclocheilus anshuiensis | reverse complement strand
GGGGCTGCGAACCATCATACCCACCAGATTAAGATCTAGTGTCCTCGATGAGCTGCATAAGGGGCATCTAGGAGTGGTGAAGATGAAAGCACTTGCCAGGAGTTATGTGTGGTGGCCAGGGATGGATCAAGAGATAGAGCAGCTGACACTGCAGTGCCCTGGCTGCCAAATGACACAGAATGAGCCAGAACATGCACCACTTCACCCTTGGGAATGGCCAGCATCTCCATGGGAGCGGGTACATGTCGATTTTGCAGGACCATTCATGGGATCGACGTTCCTGTTGGTAGTTGACGCCTGTTCCAAATGGCCTGAGGTTTTCATCA
>NW_015592282.1:0-326 GCF_001515605.1 Sinocyclocheilus anshuiensis | reverse complement strand
ACATTTCCATATTTTGACTCTTATTTAACAGCTGATTGTATAATACGGGAGTTGCATATGGCAATTTCTTCATGTTTTGTCAGATCTGATTTTAATTAGTCTATTTTTTGCATTAGCACTCAGATTCTGTGAAACTAAATGATTTTGGCAAGTAGGCACCTCACATAAGCCTTTTATCCACACCAAGCTGATTTCATACTTATTATGTGGATGAGGTTTATATATTGTGATGACTTGCCAAAGTTATGGGATTTTTATAGCCTCACTGTAAAAAATGATCTGTTATTTTAACAGTAACACTGTAAAAATGCTATAGTAAAAACCTG
>NW_015592281.1:0-326 GCF_001515605.1 Sinocyclocheilus anshuiensis | reverse complement strand
TTAATAAATGTTTAAAAAATATATTTATTTTAATTGTATTATTTAAATATCCTTTTTTACTATTTATTTTAATAAATATTTTATTTTTTATTTATTTAAATATCTGTTTTTACGATTTAATTTTAATATATTTACTTATATATTTGAATCAATGTTTTATTATTTATATTAAATATATTGTTTTTAATTAATTAATTTTGTATTTAATTTTATTTAATCGTTTTCCTCTGTAATTATTTATTTTGATACATTTATTTATTTCCTCTCCCTGTGTTATTGTGATGTAGAGTGCTGGTGTGTGATGAAGCGTCAGTCGCACCTGTGTG
>NW_015592280.1:0-326 GCF_001515605.1 Sinocyclocheilus anshuiensis | reverse complement strand
GTAACTGTAATTAAATTACAGAAAAAAATAAGAGTAATCCCTTACCTTACTTTTTCAAGAGAAAAGTAATTAAATTACAGTAACTAATTACACCCAACACTGTAAGTGGTAGGCTATTTTAGAAAGGAAAATTTAAAATATGAAAAATAGGAATTGTAGGGAGAATCAATAAATTATGAATTATTGCTATTGTGTAAATAATGTAACCACGTAGCCTAATCCATGAAAAAGTAACTGTAGTCTGTTCAAGAGTATTTTAAAATGTAATAAAACCTAATTGCAAGTACTTTATTTTTGGAATCTGATTACATAATCCAGATTACATG
>NW_015592279.1:0-326 GCF_001515605.1 Sinocyclocheilus anshuiensis | reverse complement strand
TGTGTGTGAGTCTGAGTGTGTGTGTGTGTGAGTCTGAGTGTGTGTATGTATATGAGTGAGCGTGTGTATATGTGAATGAGTGTTTGAGTGTGTGAGCTTGAGTGAGTTTGAGAGTGAGTGTGTGTAAATGAGTGGGGGTGTGTGAGTTTGAGTGTGTGTGTGAGTTTGAGTGTGTGTGTGAGTTTGAGTGAGTATGTATGTATATGAGTGAGCGTGTGTATATGAGTGTGTGTATATGTGAATGAGTGTTTGTGTGAGTGAGTGTGTGTGAGCTTGAGTGATTGTGAGTTTGAGAGTGAGTGTGTGTAAATGAGTGTGTGTGTGTG
>NW_015592278.1:0-326 GCF_001515605.1 Sinocyclocheilus anshuiensis | reverse complement strand
TAAAACAGCCACTTCGGTACCACAAAAAGGGTAATGGGGGCATTTGCACAGTTCTAACTAACTCTTAACCCTTAACAAGACCCCCTTATAAAAACACAATACTGCTTAGAGTAACACTCAGTTGGGGTGCTGTAGCATTACAATGTTTGTGCACTGGGCCTGACATGCTCAACTTACAATTTTATGACATTAGTGGCTGAACAGTATTGGGGTTATATAGAGCATAAGTGAGGGTTGATCTTTATTATTATAGGTGCAAAACTCCAGATATTTGTACACTGTAATTAGGGGTGGGTGATATGACCAAAATCTTATATCACGATATG
>NW_015592277.1:0-323 GCF_001515605.1 Sinocyclocheilus anshuiensis | reverse complement strand
AGGGGTGTGTGTGTGTGTGTGTGTGTGTGTGTGTTTCTATGTCGCACACTTGGTGTTTCAGAGTGTCACTTCTTCACTGCTGTATGCTTTTTTTTCTGCATCATGGCAGATTTGTAGATCATGAACACAAAATATTCTCTCAATTTTTGTATTTTTACAGATTTCCCATGATGACCATTTAGCATGTTCAAATCATGCCCTCAACTTTTTTGTGTGCACATACCAAATACCATAAAAGTCACCAGATTTCATACCATTCCGATGAAGCTATGCTTTTTAAAATTAAAGGGGTCATATGACGTTGCTAAAAAGAACATTATTTT
>NW_015592276.1:0-326 GCF_001515605.1 Sinocyclocheilus anshuiensis | reverse complement strand
GAATACTTTCCGTACCCACTGTATATATATATATATTTATTTATTCTGTGAAAACATCATGGAAGCAGTCATGGACCGGAGAAGAAGAAGCAGCTCTCGTGAACATGCTTTGGAAGTGAAGAACATTTTTGGCGCACAAAAAGTATTCCTGTGACTGTCATTTCAGAAAATGAATGTTGAACCACTGGAGTAACATGGACTACTTCTATGATGTTTTCATTACCTTTCTGGGCCTCAGAAGTGAAAGTTACGTAGTGACAGTGACAGAAACCTCTCAGATTACATTTAAAGGAGACATATTATGCCCCTTTTTACAATATGTAATA
>NW_015592275.1:0-326 GCF_001515605.1 Sinocyclocheilus anshuiensis | reverse complement strand
TCATCTACTGAGTGGGTGGGGAGACAATGTAAAAGATTGTGGATGAGCAGTTTGATTATGATTATTGAGATGACAGCGAGACTCTAGCAGGGACTTCATCGCTTTTTTGCTGCTGACCTTGGGGGTGAAACATAAAGACACTCAGTATGAAGCACGAACACATGTGGAAGCACATCTCACTGACGTACGGGCCTAGAAGAGCAAGTTCATGGTGTCGGTTTTAAGGTTTCTAAGTAGTTCTATGTTACCTACTTTCCTATTTCCCTTACACTACTGGTCAAAATGTAGTTAAAGGGGTCATATGATGCGATTTCAAGTTTTCCTTT
>NW_015592274.1:0-326 GCF_001515605.1 Sinocyclocheilus anshuiensis | reverse complement strand
CGGGGTAGCGGAAACTTTCTTCGGACGCGGTACTTCCCAACAGCCCCAAGAGGGCGGCCCCGGAGCTTCTCAGCCTCGATATAATGCGCTTTGAGCCACAGCTGCTGCAACTTCGGATGGTTGTGCGGAGAGAACTGGTGGCTCTCGAGAATCTTATAAAGTTCTCTGAAATTTCCCCTATGAAAAGCGACCACAGCTTTTGCTTTGAGCACACTCTCGTTCTTGTGGAGATGTTCGCAAGCCGGCAGAGACCACAAGAAGCGCCCGAGACGTTCAATGTTTCCACCCTGCTGAAGGACCTCGCAGACGCACGCCACTTGCTCTTG
>NW_015592273.1:0-326 GCF_001515605.1 Sinocyclocheilus anshuiensis | reverse complement strand
TTCATACCCATAGATCCTCCCACAGCTGTTATTATATGTGCATTTTTGGTAGATGCTGCAGTGCAGGTCTAGTAATGACTTGGCAAGGCAAATAGGGCTCTGAATTTAAATTTAAAGTGGTTAGAAAAGTGCACAACATTTGCAAAGTGCTACATTTGAATTAAACTATGCTAATGCATTTTCAAAACGGGTTTAAGGAGGCTGATTTCAAATGGTTAATTGCAGTGAAGTTGCTGGGTCTCTGTATTTAGTGCTGCTGCTGATGAAGAGACTGCCACATTGCTATTTGAGTTGTCAGTTATTGGTTGTGTTATCAGGCAGCTTGG
>NW_015592272.1:0-326 GCF_001515605.1 Sinocyclocheilus anshuiensis | reverse complement strand
TGACTATTTTTAAATGTATAAACTATGTTTTTCCAACTACAGTAATGTACATTTTTTGCATGATTTCAAACATTTTTGTGATACACTATCATTACTTTCAGGCCTAACCTGAATGCAAATGAAGCACAGCAAGCCTGTTTTAGATGTACAAGACAATGTTTTGAACCTCAAAACTAAAGTATTTATGTGTTGAAACTGATCAAAATGTATAGACTTTCCCCTCTGTTTAAAGGGCAGGTGATTGAAAATAATATGAACTAAATGGTTTTATAGGTAAACTGATATGTTGTCTGTATTTTGCATTATGCCTGAAATAAAATATTAAT
>NW_015592271.1:0-326 GCF_001515605.1 Sinocyclocheilus anshuiensis | reverse complement strand
TGCTCGCACATTCAAAGACGCGCATCCCCTTCCCCATCAAGCGGACGCTCTTGCTGCGTTGGGTGGAAATGCTTATTTTTCAACTATGGACCTCACATCTGGCTACTATAATGTAGAAGTTCATGAAGATGACCGGAAATACACAGCGTTTACATCACCTTTTGGGTTATACGAATATAATCGTTTACCGCAGGGGCTGTGTAACAGTCCGGCCACTTTCATGCGGATGATGTTGACGATATTCGGGGATCAGAATTTCAACAGCCTATTATGTTACCTGGATGACGTCCTGGTGTTTGCACCCACTGAAAAGCTGGCATTAGAGC
>NW_015592270.1:0-326 GCF_001515605.1 Sinocyclocheilus anshuiensis | reverse complement strand
TTTTAAGTAACTAGTAAAGTAACACATTACTTTTTAATTTAGAATGAAGTATCCAAGTTAATTTTTCAAATAAGTAACTCCAGTTACTTTGTTTCCCATTTGACTGGAGAGCTCTCGTATTGCCATGTTGAGAGAAATTGGGAGTAAGTGCAGAGGCGTTGTGTGCGTTGTGTGAACATGATGCTTACTGTACTTGTAGGCTAAATATGAACAAAAACAGATTTAGTATTCCTCAAAATGAATAACAACAGTCAGGCGCAAACTCAGAACATTATACAATAATTTATGTATTTAATCCCATTTTATTAACCAATGTCTTTGTTACT
>NW_015592269.1:0-325 GCF_001515605.1 Sinocyclocheilus anshuiensis | reverse complement strand
ATTAATCGCGATTAATCGCATCCAAAATAAAAGTTTGTGTTTACACAATATATGTGTATGTACTGTGAATATTTATATGTATATATAAATACACACATACATGTATATTTATGAAATAACCATATGTATGATTTATATATAAATTACATGTATTTCTTAAATATATACGCATGAGTGTGTATTTATATATGTAAATATATTATATATAAAAATAAATATATGTAATATATATTTATATATAAATCATACATAATTATGGTTATTTCATAAATACAGTATACATGTATGTGTGTGTGTGTGTGTGTGTGTGTATATATATATATAT
>NW_015592268.1:0-326 GCF_001515605.1 Sinocyclocheilus anshuiensis | reverse complement strand
AAAAAAAAAATTATCCCTAGTACTTCAGGGAAAAGAGCAAAAGGATGTGTAGTAGTAGCTGTAAAATGTTGAGTAAAGTCGGATAGGTGAGCCCTACCTATGATCTGCTAGGCTGGATAAATTGTGCACAACTGAATGGAGCTTGAGTGTTTCAGTCAATGCCACGTTACGTTAAGGTGGCTCAATCTGGCTACTTAGCTGAAGATAATGTGTGGTCGAAACTGATGTGGGCTGGGGAAGGAGCTGCTCTTAATGTGAGACCTAATAAACGCTCCTAATAGGAGCCTCCGTAACCCCCCCTGCCGTAACCACCACCACCACCTCCT
>NW_015592267.1:0-326 GCF_001515605.1 Sinocyclocheilus anshuiensis | reverse complement strand
GTGGACCGAGCCCTGATCGTCGTCCCCTTCGCCGAAGGTTTGTGCCGCTCTTTTCCAATCTTCACATTCATGTGATCGATCCCTTCACACCCCCAGTGGCCATCATACAGGTGTATATTTCAGAAATATCAATGGGGAATGAGGCCTGAGTGGCAGGAGCTCATGTTTAACTCATTTAGTTCCATTTTTTTTTGTTAAACTTTTCTCTTTGTCATTTGTGTGTGATTTTTATAGTGAACAAGGCAATTGCAGAGCCGGCAGATGTCTGAGAGTGACCCTGTAGACAAATAATCGAGACCGGCCCACGTGTTTCCCTGCTGTAAACT
>NW_015592266.1:0-326 GCF_001515605.1 Sinocyclocheilus anshuiensis | reverse complement strand
TGTGCCCAGTGAGAAAAGTGAAAAGAGGCTCAAAAGAGGAAAAAGATACACTCCTCCAGTCAGGCTTGATCCTCCAGTGAGTTCTCAATGTCATTGTCAACTTTATTTATATAGCACATTTAAAACTACCAAGGTTGACCAAATTACTTCACAAGGTAAAAGTACAACAATAAAACTGTAATTAAAATACATAGTATATCATATGATATAAAACGATAATAAAAGCTGGTGGGATAAAAATGTCCTTAACTCGAAGGAAAAGCCAAAGGAAAGAGATGATTGAAAGTGTTGGAGAGGGGGGGCAGTTCTAATATGAATGGCAAGCT
>NW_015592265.1:0-326 GCF_001515605.1 Sinocyclocheilus anshuiensis | reverse complement strand
CTTCAGGGACTGTACTGTGATGTGTCAGTGGTGGTGAAGGGTCACGCATTTAAAGCCCACCGGGCAGTGCTGGCTGCCAGCAGCTCCTACTTTCGAGATTTGTTCAACTCTGGAAGTAAGAGCTCTGTCGTGGAGTTACCACCAGCGGTCCAGCCTCAGAGCTTCCAGCAGATCCTTTCCTTCTGTTACACTGGCCGACTTAGCATGAACTTGGGCGATCAGTTTCTCTTAATGTACACAGCAGGATTCCTGCAGATTCAGCAGATTATGGAAAAAGGCACAGAGTTCTTCCTAAAGGTCAGCTCACCAAGTTGTGACTCACAGGG
>NW_015592264.1:0-326 GCF_001515605.1 Sinocyclocheilus anshuiensis | reverse complement strand
CTGGGTACCTAGCAACCGCATAGCAACACCTTAGCAACCGCCCCGAGTAACCTAGCAAATGCATAGAAACACCCTAGCAACAAACCGGGGTACCGTAGCAACCGCCCTGGCTACCCTAGCAACCGCATAGCAACACCATAGCAATCGCATAGCAACACCAAAGCAACCACCCCGAATACCTTAGCAACCGCAAAACAACACCTTAGCAACCGTTCCGGGTACCATAGCAATCGCATAGCAACACTTTAGCAACCACCCTGGGTACGATAGCAACCGAATACCAACACCCTAACAACCATCCCGGCTACCCTAGCAACCGCATAGCA
>NW_015592263.1:0-326 GCF_001515605.1 Sinocyclocheilus anshuiensis | reverse complement strand
TCATAAGAGTCTCTGTGTACCCAGACATGCTGAGTCCCTGCAGGGAAGCACATCAGGATTAGAGGTACATCCCTGGTTAAATGTTTCTTTGTTTATGAAAAGATTCTACAGAGGGAACCAATAAGACCACTGAAAATCAAGCAGTTACAATTGAATTTCAAAGTGGCAATAAATTGTTACATTTAAAATGAAATATTTACATTTCAACACAATTTCTTAAAACAATAGTTCACCCAAAACTGAAAATTTGCTGACAATTTACTCACCCTCAGGACATCCAGGATGTAAATGAGTTTGTTTCTTCATCTGAACAGATTTGGAGAAAT
>NW_015592262.1:0-326 GCF_001515605.1 Sinocyclocheilus anshuiensis | reverse complement strand
CATTACACTATTGGCAAAGAGATCATTGATCTGGTTCTTGACAGGATTCGCAAACTGGTAAGACATCCTTGTAATCACAGTCAGCCTGTTTTCATTCAGCAATTTATGTTTTAACTTAAATAAAATTTACTTACCGTTTCTTTCCATTGCCCTCTTCATAGGCTGACCAGTGCACTGGACTTCAGGGCTTCTTGGTGTTCCACAGCTTTGGAGGAGGAACTGGTTCTGGCTTCACCTCTTTACTGATGGAGCGCCTTTCTGTTGATTATGGAAAGAAATCTAAGCTTGAGTTCTCCATCTACCCAGCTCCACAGGTGTCTACTGCT
>NW_015592261.1:0-320 GCF_001515605.1 Sinocyclocheilus anshuiensis | reverse complement strand
GACCCCTAACTGTGTGTGTGTGTGTGTGTGTGTGTGTGTGTGTGTTACAAACAAATGCACTCGATATGAATATGTATAAATTACTAGTGTGAGGTATCTGAATTATGGATCCTGAAAGGATGTGCTAGCAGTTGTCTAAAAATATGCTGGCACTTTGCAAGGAAGCTCTGCGTGACTCAGTATAAGTTTGTCTGACTGATCCTAAGTCAGTCAAACAAACCGCCATTCCTTTCTTGTTATCTCCAGACGTTTTGGAGAATACACACACAGATGCCAAAAACTGCCATTCATGTTTGTTTGTCTAGTGGGGGAAAATAAAT
>NW_015592260.1:0-325 GCF_001515605.1 Sinocyclocheilus anshuiensis | reverse complement strand
CACACGGTCCCCAGACGACTGACTGGTAGGTGTGCTTCTTCTTCTCCAGCTGTGAATATAAGAGAGAGTGATGCTTCCACGATATCCTGGATGTGTGGAAAATAAAAAGACAGAAACAGAAATTTGAAGAAATGTAGACAGAGAAATAAAATTAACGAAAATATATAAGTATAGACCAGGGGTCAACAAACTCGGTGACCGGAAGTTTCTAGTATGCCCAATAAGACATGATTCGCTGGTTCAGGTGTGTTTAATTATGGTTGGAGCTAAACTCTGGTATAGACCCCCTGGTATGATAGATAGATAGATAGATAGATAGATAGAT
>NW_015592259.1:0-318 GCF_001515605.1 Sinocyclocheilus anshuiensis | reverse complement strand
TGTGTGTGTGTGTGTGTGTGTGTGTGTGTGTGTGTGTGATGTTGTGTTTAATAAAAATAACAACAACAACAATGTTAATAATAGCAATAATTGTATTGAAAATAATAAATCACAAATGTACTGTAAGAGAATACCAATGTTTTTATGTAAAAAAGCCACTACAATTACAATGTTGTGACAGTGTTGTTGGTGAGTTTATAATGTAATACTTTTGTCATAGTGTTTTTTAATTGCATTATGTGATAAAGATTTAATTCGATTTTGAGAAAATGATCACATATACACTTCATAAACTTCATTATAGGCAGTTATTACATA
>NW_015592258.1:0-326 GCF_001515605.1 Sinocyclocheilus anshuiensis | reverse complement strand
G
The DNA here is from genome assembly GCF_001515605.1 of Sinocyclocheilus anshuiensis. Taxonomy (NCBI): domain Eukaryota; kingdom Metazoa; phylum Chordata; class Actinopteri; order Cypriniformes; family Cyprinidae; genus Sinocyclocheilus; species Sinocyclocheilus anshuiensis. Next base: position 325 of record NW_015592258.1, on the reverse strand, counting down.
ACCGCAATAATAATGCAAAAACTGACACTTCAAATCAACCTTTAGATGTAAAATTTTCCAAAAAAGTACGTAGTCTAGTAGTATTCTTTAGTAGTCTACATACTGTATATATCCAAATACATAATCTAATACAAGTAAGTACATAATCTAAAACAAGTAAGTCCAGGGCTGAATTTTAACCAGTGTGTGTGTGTACATTAGTATATTAGTTCAATCATATTTTTGTCTTTAACATTTTGTATTTTAAGGGGATTTTTTACTAAATATTTACTCTATGCAACATGGTGTAACCACTACATGGCTGTATAGCCCTATATTTAAATAT
>NW_015592257.1:0-326 GCF_001515605.1 Sinocyclocheilus anshuiensis | reverse complement strand
ATACAATGCACTTATTGTGTACATACATGTTTTTACATTGTATTTTTGTTATATTAAAAAAATACCTGCATGCAATTACATCTGTAATTAATTTGTTATATATACAATTATAATTACATTTATAATTACACTGTTGACCCATCCATTATACCTTAACCCACGCTTAAACCTACCCATACCACCAAACCTGTCCCTAACCTCAATAGCAGCAAAAGTGTTTTGCAATACAGTATGCAGGAACACATGTTCACTTTGATCACAGTCACATCTTACTATAATTTCTTTAGTCAAGTCAAGTCAAGTCACCTTTATTTATATAGCGCTTT
>NW_015592256.1:0-326 GCF_001515605.1 Sinocyclocheilus anshuiensis | reverse complement strand
TAATTACATATAACTGCTTAGTAGGGGCAAAGTTTACATAGGTATTAAAATATATGGACTTTTCTGTAGTAAAATTAATTGTGATCATTTTTTTCCCCAAAATGTATTGTTTTTTTAAATGTTAAAGTGATACAAATGCCCTAATATAATACTGAAGAAAAACCTCATTAAAAGAATGACATTTCTAAATTTCTTTGAACAAAAAGGAAATGTATGTATGTATTTATTTATTTATTTATTTATACTACTTCACCCACTCACAAAATAAATAAACAAATAAATAAATAAAATTGGGTTCTGTATTTAATAATTCAGAATGATTATTT
>NW_015592255.1:0-326 GCF_001515605.1 Sinocyclocheilus anshuiensis | reverse complement strand
TTACATGCTCACAGCAGCATGTTGTGGATATATTGGCAGTAGCAAATCTCGGTACTTGCTCTGCCACAGCAGCAGCGTAGCATATCTAATTTGCCAAGACCAAATACATTAACATTGTCAATTACATTACCATGCCAATCCCTCCAAGAGTTGTCATGACAGAAACACATTTCTGACATGCTACTTGTTAGTTACTTCCCGACAATACTACAAAATATGATACTAATATATTGCAAGATTGTTGTTAATGCTCCCAATTATTGTTCCTCAGCTGACATTTTGCTTCAGCAATGAAACTGTAGCAAAAGACTAGCATTTATTTTTAT
>NW_015592254.1:0-326 GCF_001515605.1 Sinocyclocheilus anshuiensis | reverse complement strand
TGCAAAATGTTAATAATTGAAACAAAATAAGAGGGATCATGAAAACGGCATGTTATTTTTTTATTTAGTACTGTCCTGAATCAGCTATTTCACATAACAGATGTTTACACAAGACAAAATAAAAAATGAATTTATTTAAATTAAAAATGACCCCATTCAAAAGTTTCAATACACTTGAATCTTAATACTATGTGTAATTTCCTGGATGATCCACGACAGTTCAACTGCCTGCTGTTCTTCAGAAGAATCCTCCAGCTCCTGCACATTGCTTGATTTTCCATATCAGCATATTAGAATGATTTCTTAAGGATCATGTGACACTTTAT
>NW_015592253.1:0-326 GCF_001515605.1 Sinocyclocheilus anshuiensis | reverse complement strand
TTAAACTCAGAGGTGATTGGGGCTCCCAAGTAAGACCCCTAATGTTGTCACGACATTACTCGTAGTGACCGATAGATAGAGAAAGCCTAACCTTGATAACACTGAACTTAGCCTTACAGTATCTCATTGTGGTTTTATGGTATTCACTTTTTTACCATTTTACATTTACGCATTTGGCAGACACTTTTATCCAAAGCAACTAACGTTGCATTTAATGTATTTAAGCAGTTCTTGCTCTTCCTGGGAATCGAACCCATAACTTTGCTGACCCAACACTGCTAAAAGAAAACATCTCAGGTTACTTATGTAACCATGGTTCCCTGAGT
>NW_015592252.1:0-326 GCF_001515605.1 Sinocyclocheilus anshuiensis | reverse complement strand
TTTGGGAGAACTATTGTTTTTCCTATTTTTACCCAAAATAGGATGGAGTTGGCATTAGTTGAGCGCTATAAACATGTGCAGGTAATGTCTGTTTCATTCATACTGGAAGCCGGAAGGCGCCCTTGTGCAGAAACTCCACATATGCATCACAGAACTCATGACGCTCCAGGAAATTCCTTATATGGACAAAGACATCCAGCTATTGCTGTAGCTGGATAAAAAGAAGAAAGAAGCACTTTGAAAGTTAAAACACGAAGACAATAAACGCCCGCCTGTGACAGTATATGGTTTATCTGTGTTCTTCAAGCCATCTCGGGTATTTTCAT
>NW_015592251.1:0-326 GCF_001515605.1 Sinocyclocheilus anshuiensis | reverse complement strand
TACCCAGGAATTTCTCACATGTGCATGAATTCACGCTGTGGTCTTAGTTATGCCCCTCTCCTCTCCTCATTTTCCTGATAGAGAGTGCGGTGATCGACAGCAGCCATGAATCCGCAGGAGCAGTTGGAGCAGAGGGGGGAGTTTAGGATGACTGTGTTCGATGAGGAATACTTCCAGGGCAAGAGCTGTGAATTCACATTTGAGTGCCAGAACATTCTGGATAGAGACTTCAGAAAGATTCGCTCCATTAAGGTGGAGAACGGCCCGTAAGTTTAACCTTTGGATGTTTTAATGTGCAAAAGATGAAGCAGAGAAGGATATATGAC
>NW_015592250.1:0-326 GCF_001515605.1 Sinocyclocheilus anshuiensis | reverse complement strand
TCACTTTTGATCAATTTAATGCATCCTTGCTGAATAAAAGCATTTGTCTCATTGACCTGGAACATTTAAATGGTAGTGTACTCTAGTTTTATATGACAATGCATGCAAATCTGTATTTATCCATTTATTTTAATTTTATTTTATTCTAGTACAATTGTAGTGTAATGATATTCTAGGAAGGACTTTTATTTTTTATTTTTAAGGGATAGTTCACTCAAAAAGTCTGTCATATATGGTGCTTTTCCACTTCGTGGTACGACTCGCCTCGGCACAGCTCAGCACGGCTCGGTTTGCGTTTCCACTGCCGTTTAGTATCGCTTTAGAGT
>NW_015592249.1:0-326 GCF_001515605.1 Sinocyclocheilus anshuiensis | reverse complement strand
ATTAACTTTGCATTAGATATAGAATCCATTTAAACCTGTCTGTTAGGGAAAAAAGTGATTTCTAGAGAGTGCATACTGTCTGTAGTTAGCAGATTGAACACCAATGCATTTGAGTCAATCCTCTTTAATCTGTACATTGTAAAGCAAATATTGACAATCATTAAACCATCGTATTGTTAATGTCCAATCCTGCAATAAGACCTGCATTCAGATCTATTGAGGGCCATTAACTGCTGAAATCTCCCAATATCTGTGGGTTCTGCTGCACAGTCAGCGAGTGTTACTGTACTGCAGGGTGCTATTCTCAGCTTCAAAAATCAAAACAC
>NW_015592248.1:0-326 GCF_001515605.1 Sinocyclocheilus anshuiensis | reverse complement strand
AAAAAAAAAAAGTGTAGTTTCCATGTACTTGTCTGGATCGACTTTGAATAAAGAAAAGAGAGGTTCAGAGCCAGATTTTTGTTTATGCATGTGAAATTTAGCTAGCAGGAAACAAATTAATTAAGTTATATTTTCCTATATTAAAATAAAATTATGTACAGCGTGATTAAGACACCCCCTGCTGTAATATTGTTAGTTTTACATAATCAAATCTGTGTAATTATTGTCTGATAAATATGCTAACATAAAAACTTCTCTCTTTATGAATTATGAGTATGTTGGCGACCTACCATAGCTCTAAATAAAGCACACGGATGGGGTGTAGT
>NW_015592247.1:0-326 GCF_001515605.1 Sinocyclocheilus anshuiensis | reverse complement strand
AATAATGTTCTTTTTAGCAGCATCATATGACCCCTTTAATAGTTGAGTTTGTTAACTTAAAAAAAGAGAGAAATAAATGATTACCTCAGTTTTGTTTGAGTTCTGCTAACTTATTAGGGTTTACGGTGTAATAAAATTGCATATATACATTTAAATATGGGATATTTAAGGATAAATATGGTTTGTGCCAACCACTGTGCTTTGTGCAAGGAATTAATGGCTTCCAAGAAAATTCAAAAGACATTTAGAAACCAAAGTAGTCAATTTTTCTGTTCAGCCTATAAGTCAAGTCAAGTCAAGTCAAGTCAAGTCAAGTCTGCTTTATT
>NW_015592246.1:0-326 GCF_001515605.1 Sinocyclocheilus anshuiensis | reverse complement strand
ATATGGGTGCAGTGGAGAAACGTTCTTTGAGGTGGTGAAAAGCTTGTGAAAAACCAGGGAGGTCGCTTATCCTGGTCACCAGCAGCTGACAAAGCTTTTTGTTCCTTTTTGTTTTTGTTTTTTTTGCTCTTAATCATTGACATTAGAGGGGCTGCGATGGAGTGTCTGATGAAACGTCTGTAAAAGTTAGCGACGCCAAGGAATCTTTGCATCTCTTTGACAGTCGTAGGTCGGGGGCCAGTTCAAGACAGCTTGTACTTTATGGTCATCCATCGCCACTTCCTCAGGACTGACTACATATCCCAGGAATGTGGTAGAAGTCTGGT
>NW_015592245.1:0-317 GCF_001515605.1 Sinocyclocheilus anshuiensis | reverse complement strand
TTCAGATGCTGATTTGAGTGATTTATAGCCACAATTTTAAATCACACTGTGTATGGGGCATGTATTTCTTCTAAATAATAATGTGGTTGTAATATATGTTTAACGGACTTTCTTAATAACAAATTTCCAGTAAGTCTTTCCAAATACACCTACAGTATCCAATCCACTCATTTATCTTTACTAAATGACTCTGTCACAAGCAAAAACCATGTAAAGTAGATGCAAAGGTGTTTGGGAGCGTCCAAAAATGGCCAAGTTTTTCTCATCTGTCACCTTTTTTTTTTTTTTTTTTTTTTTTTTTTTTTTTTTTTTTTTTT
>NW_015592244.1:0-326 GCF_001515605.1 Sinocyclocheilus anshuiensis | reverse complement strand
TGTGTGTGTGTGTGTGTGTGTGATAACTGATAGAGAAGTTATGAGTAAAGAAAATATGTGGGTTTGGATTTGGGAATGGACAAATAAATTCGGGCAAAAAAAAGTAGATGCATAAATGGAAAGAGCTGCATTGTATACAGCTCACAAGAAGACACAAGAAGTTATGAATAAGCAAAGCAAGGGGAAAACAGCATGGAGTTGAATATGTAGATCATAGTCAGGTGAATGCTTTCACATTTGTTTGATGCCAGCCAAACAAAAGGTGGTTTCACAACATACAGGCAATTACATACACGTTTTGGTTACACTTTACTTGAATGGGGTGT
>NW_015592243.1:0-322 GCF_001515605.1 Sinocyclocheilus anshuiensis | reverse complement strand
AACTCCAGCCAGGTTTTACCTCATAGCAAAGAACCTGAACGGAGGGGAAGAAGCTTCGCTCAGTAGTCACATTTGTTTTGTTTTCATAGGGTTTGAATGAATGCTGAACAACATCTCCACTCTACCCAGGCTTGATACTTCAGTGAAATATTCCTTAGTGATTGTATGAATTCTGGATTAATCTTGTTCATTTTTCTTTAGCAGCCATGTTGTGTATCTATGAGAATATTGTTAGTACAAGGCGTACCTGTGGCATATTTTCAGGATTCAGGATCTTCCTCTTTTTTTTTTTTTTTTTTTTTTTTTTTTTAAATGCCATTTT
>NW_015592242.1:0-326 GCF_001515605.1 Sinocyclocheilus anshuiensis | reverse complement strand
ATTTTGTCCTCAGCTGCCTCATGTTAGAAATTTGTGGGGCATTTTCACACATTTATCTGTTAAAGAGCATTTTGTCTGCGGCTGTACTGCTGTAGTGGGTTTTTTCTTCTTGTTTTGGATTCAGTAGTTTCAGGTATTCGGTCAGTTGTTATGTGGCGTTACATTTATTTTGAAACTGACATCAATGGTTTTGATCTCATTGATGTATATGCAATGACCTTTTTGATCTGAGGAAGTTTACCCATTTAAAAGGGCTAGTCTTTATTGTTTGAATGCTTTGGGTTGCAAATATCCCTTGTTTTACGCTGAGCTTGCATTCACTTGCT
>NW_015592241.1:0-326 GCF_001515605.1 Sinocyclocheilus anshuiensis | reverse complement strand
GACACATTGTCTAGAGCACAACTACCCGAGAAAAAGTCAGAAATTTAAGGCCTGGAGTGTATCTCTATGCTCAGTTTTGTCTCTGTTTGTGAGCAGAAATACTCAGAGCTCCAAGAGCGCACAAAAAATGAGCTCAGCACCCTCCAACAAATGATACAGCAAGGGTGGCCAAACCATAGGCGCGATGTACCCACAGTTGTCCAACCATATTGGGACTCTCGAAGACAGCTTGCCATAGCTGATGGCATCATCTATAAAGGCCTCCGTATAATAGTACCTCCTTCCATGCAAAATGATATGCTGAAGCTTGTACACCAGTCTCACTT
>NW_015592240.1:0-326 GCF_001515605.1 Sinocyclocheilus anshuiensis | reverse complement strand
TTTAATAATGAAGATTTTGGAAGAAGAAGAAAAAAAACATTTGTTTAAAAATAATTTAAAATATTTTTACTTTTTAGTTTTAAAATATCTTTATGTAAATAATTTTAATGGAAACAGGTTCTCTTCATGCTAAATATAATTTCTTCTGATTTTGTGGTGAAATCTGACCTGTCCATGTTTTCATGAGATTATATTATATGTTCTATGAGCATGAGAAGTGCAATACCACCACCAAACACTGCACGGCACTAGAGGTCCATGTATCAAAAACATGGCAAGCTCATGCAGGGTTCCCACTCTTTCATGAACACCAGATTCAAGGACTT
>NW_015592239.1:0-326 GCF_001515605.1 Sinocyclocheilus anshuiensis | reverse complement strand
ATTAATAGTTTGTTCTAATGTAAATGTATTTTGGCTTTATTAAGTTTAACCTTGCAAGTGAACTCAAAGATTTATCTTCTCAGACTGTATTTAATCTGTTATGGTTTATTAGTATGGAGCATGTGCTTACTATCGTCCCAGAAGATGATGGCTGAAGTATGGAGACTGAATACAGAGACAATAAAAACAGCTCTAAATAGTTCCCAGCTGATTACTGTACCACAGATAAGAGGTTATTCATATTTTGGAGAAACTAAAAATAAATTAATATATTCAGGACTTAAAACTGAATATATGGCATGCTACGTTTGATTGTCAACTTTTCT
>NW_015592238.1:0-326 GCF_001515605.1 Sinocyclocheilus anshuiensis | reverse complement strand
AGCGTTGTGTTTTAATCATGAAGATCTGAGTTCAGATCCCACTATTGCTTACTTTACATTGATCTCATCCAACAAAACCACTCAAACGCCAGAAATGAATGTGAAGTCCATGCTGGTTCAGTGGATAAACACACGTTTCTGAAGACGCGGCTGTGATGGAGACACGGGTTCAGATCCCACACACTTTAACTGCTTTATTGGAGAAAAACACAGGTCACATACAGGTAAAGAGTCAAACAGAGGTTCCTTCACACATCTCCACAAGAGACCTGTGGCTCACTGGTAAGAGCGCTGCCTCACGGGTTCAGAGGTTGCTGGTTCGATCC
>NW_015592237.1:0-326 GCF_001515605.1 Sinocyclocheilus anshuiensis | reverse complement strand
ATAATAATAATAATAATAACACATACATATATGACAAACATTTACAACAGGTGAAAGGGAAAGTCTAACAGTGCGTAGACAATAGCAGCCAGAAGGTAAGAAAAATTATTAAGCAAACTCATTCATCCAGACTATTCCAAACTGTTAATTACATATTTGCTTCTTTTTCATATTCCGTAATGTAACACATTACAACTACTGGAGTAGGTTTTAACACTTTAATGCTTTGCATTTAACATGAATTTTCAAGTCAGCTCTATTATCACAGATGTTTAAATGTTTGATTACAGTTTTTCTGAATTGCTAAAACACTAAACCCCAATCTC
>NW_015592236.1:0-326 GCF_001515605.1 Sinocyclocheilus anshuiensis | reverse complement strand
TTTTTTCTTTTGTTCTTTGATTAACAGACATCACAGCAGCTGGTTTTTAGGTTATTTGGCTGCTATCACTTTAAGAGCTGCCGCTGCTGAACATGACGTGAATCTGAGGCACGTGACTCGTGTATAACAAATACTTAAATGCATGCACAGTTTTAATGCAGCTTTAATTGCCTTTATGGTAATTTCATAACTTAATTGACGACACATTGCATGCTCATAGTTTATTTCGTGCTTCAATATGAAATTATATACAGCGCGCATTTGTGCGTGCGATTGAAGCGCACGTGTTACAAGCACAGTATAACAGCAGACAGGACAGGAAAATT
>NW_015592235.1:0-326 GCF_001515605.1 Sinocyclocheilus anshuiensis | reverse complement strand
TTTGGATAAAAGCGTCTGCTAAATGACTAAACGTAAATGTAAATTTGTTTTATTTTATATTGTCTAACCTTATTTTAAAATAGCATAATTTAATTTAATTGGATTTTTTAAATTAATTTAATCTTGTTTTACTATAATGTAATATTATTATACATTTTTATTTTTGTTCTATTTTATCATATTTTATTTTTCTTATTTTATAATAATATAATTTAATTTAATTATTTTATTTTATTTTGACTAATTTTGTCTTATGTTATTATATTATAATATTATTATATACTGTATGTAAGGGATAACCAACGGTTTATTTTATTATTATGATT
>NW_015592234.1:0-326 GCF_001515605.1 Sinocyclocheilus anshuiensis | reverse complement strand
TGGTGAAAAGAAAGTAAAAGATTTTAATCAGGACATGGAAGAGGGCCCCTATGTTTTACTGTACCCAGATTGTTCAGAGGTTAAACATATTCCTGGAACAAACACGCCTTTTAAACTACAGCTGTACAAAGAGGCAATTGGGAAGACTTACCAAAGAATAACACTGTTCATATGCACAGTTCAAGACTTTTCAGCCACTGGTGAGCATATTTAATTTAAAGTAAATCTTACATAGACATGTATAAAACACTATATACACATGGTTTTAAATCAAAGTGAAATTTCCTTATGTTCATAATTGTTGTTTGAAGACTGTAATGAGGATT
>NW_015592233.1:0-326 GCF_001515605.1 Sinocyclocheilus anshuiensis | reverse complement strand
TCATTTAATCTATCTTTTAAGTAATGAAAATTAAACACATTTTTTTTTTGGACAGTTCAGGAGTTTGGACTTCATTTAATATTACAATTAAAACATTGACAAATTGTTTGCGTGAGACACGCAGAATTCATATTTAAATAGTAATTTTGCGGCTTAATATTTACAAATATTAGTGGGAGTTGGGAGTGCGTGCACGTGTGTGTGCGCGTGCGCATCGGGGCGGAACTCCGTTGTGCGAGATAGAGAGCGCAACCATAACGTAGAGACCGAAATGACATGCTGTTGTGTAAATAAGATAAATAACATAAGGCTATTTAGTTTGTTTA
>NW_015592232.1:0-326 GCF_001515605.1 Sinocyclocheilus anshuiensis | reverse complement strand
TGAAGAACCTTTTGAAGCACCTTTATTTTTAAGAGTGTACAGCAACATATGTTACAAAGCCGTTTGTTTTATTTGTTTTAAGCAGTAGGCCTAAAGTATGCTGAAAAACAGATATAGATATCGAAGGTTTTTGTTTGTTATATCTTAGAATATATAGCCTACTATTCATGCATCTGCTACAAAACAGCTAGCCTATAAACTAAATCTAGTTTAAAATATTTCTAGATTTGTTGTTACATCTGAAAAAAAAAACTATGAATATAATGCTGATAATTCAATGTTTCAACAAAATAACACTTTAATTATTAGTATTATTATTATTATTA
>NW_015592231.1:0-326 GCF_001515605.1 Sinocyclocheilus anshuiensis | reverse complement strand
CTCAGACAAGCACGAGTCTCCCAGCATTCTCTGCTCTTAAAGGAGGAGCTGTGGCGATGCATACTGAAACGACGCCACGCTGGGGTGGGGTTTCATAAAGCGTCATAAAGGAAATCACTTCTATATTTCCAAATTATTTATTATATTTATATTAATTACTATTACTGTTATTATTATTTTATTAATTATTATATATTTCTATAGGTTATTAATAATGCTGATTGTTTCAAACCAGCATTACAGAGTGGCAGGCCTTGAGTAAATTATATTCTACTTAATTTCTGCAGGATTACTATTTATTTATATGTATAATTAATCATTTTATT
>NW_015592230.1:0-325 GCF_001515605.1 Sinocyclocheilus anshuiensis | reverse complement strand
GTGTGTGTGAGAGAGAGAGAGTGTGTGTGTGTGTGTGTGTGCGTGAGAGTGTGTGTGTGAGAGTGTGCGCGTGTGCGCCGGTGTGAGTGTGTGTTTACTCTCCTTTCTCTCTGCAGGGAGTGATGATCAGTCCACTCAGCTGGTGTGTAGTTGGGAGACAGACAGTGTGTGTGAAGCGGCTCAGGACTGCTGTGTGGCTATTCGAGTGGACGCTGAGAGGTGAGACGCCAGCGATGCTGCCTCACAGTCTCATTGGTTTAGTTGCTTTAGGTGACTGATGTGTGCGTCTCTCTTGTTCCTGCAGTGAAGCGTGTGTCCAGTTCTC
>NW_015592229.1:0-326 GCF_001515605.1 Sinocyclocheilus anshuiensis | reverse complement strand
CTTAATAATATCTCATATCAAAGCAAGGTTGTTTTTCAAGGACACGTGTGTTTCATAAGGTTTCAAAGTTGTGTTTCCACTTTTTGTCAACACCATCATTCATTCATTCATTAAAATGCAAAAAAAAAAAAAGAAAACAGGGAATATCAAGGGCAGCTGGGGTGATCAAAGGGCCCACAGCTTCACTTTTAAGGACGTGAGAGGCACACCCGGTTTACACACACAAGGAATTTATCTTGGTGTTAGGAGCGTCCAGTACAGAAGGTACAAACATAGTGCAGACAAACATATAATTAAGGTATTAAAAACATTAATAATAAAGAGAA
>NW_015592228.1:0-326 GCF_001515605.1 Sinocyclocheilus anshuiensis | reverse complement strand
TTTGTCAGCACAGTCTGAAGATGATCTGACTCGATTTTGGTGAAATTTGGACCAACGGTCTAAGAGGAGTTCGGAAAAGTAAGTTTTCAACATAAATCAAAATGGTGGACAGGAACTTCGGCCGACTATGGTAAAATTGGTATCTAGGTTTTCAGCATGACCCAAGGAATATTTTGAGACCAGTTTCATCACAATAGGCTAATGCAATAAAAAGTTATTAGAATTTATGGAAATTTCATTATTAATGGTTAATGAATGGTTTATTACTTTTGACCAATAGCTGGCGCTGTTACCAAATTGATGTGGTGTGGTCAGTGTGAGGTGAC
>NW_015592227.1:0-326 GCF_001515605.1 Sinocyclocheilus anshuiensis | reverse complement strand
GCTCTGAAGCAGTCAGGACCAGGAGAGAGAAGGAGAGAGAGAGAGAAAGAAAACCACATGAAGAGAAAAGCATTTTATTTAATCCTAATAACTAATGTGACTTTGGTTACCTTATATGCTCCTTATATTATTTTTGCTGTTCCAAATTTGATTTCAACACATGATATTGATGAACTCGAGTCTGTTAGTTATGTTTCTTTTGCTTTGACTAGTTTATTGCAGCCTCTTCTTTTTCTCTACCGAGTTCGGAAACTACCATTCATCAAATTTGACTCTGGACAACAAAACCAGTCATAAGTAGCACAGGTATATTTGTAGCAATAGCC
>NW_015592226.1:0-326 GCF_001515605.1 Sinocyclocheilus anshuiensis | reverse complement strand
CAGTGTTCAAAACTATCTCCTTACTTTAGCCCGATTCACAATGGTAAGCTTGTAATAATGTTTTCTAATTTAAATTTGAGCATGCCGCCACTTCATTACATCATGTCTGTAAAAATAAAGGAGTCCCAGCTAGTAGGCAAGAAATTGAATTCTACATGTAATGCTAATACACACTACATACACGTAGTCACGCAATGCTGACGTTGTTAACATTAACAATTTGAGAACAAAGTATAACAATTATAATAATTTGCATGGTTTGATGTGATTTGAGCTAACCAATCGTTAGATTTAATCACCATTGGTAGCACAATTTATTGTAATGC
>NW_015592225.1:0-321 GCF_001515605.1 Sinocyclocheilus anshuiensis | reverse complement strand
GGATGATGTGTGCGCCACCATGCATGCAAAAGGAGAGGGTGCAGACCAGACACTGCTGCAAAAACTGCAGTCGCAAATTGGCACTCATGAGCACTTCAACAGCTGGAACAAAGGGTTCATAGTGCACCACTATGCAGGCAAGGTAAGAGATACTTTTCAAATGTTCAGATAGAGCTATTTATAAAATCTTTAGCAAAATAATAAATGGTAAACAATCAGATTGTATAAAATGCACTTTTCTGATGGCTGGCAGTAGTGTGGATGCAACACTGCCCTCTACTGTGGATGAAGTGTGTGTGTGTGTGTGTGTGTGTGTGTGTG
>NW_015592224.1:0-326 GCF_001515605.1 Sinocyclocheilus anshuiensis | reverse complement strand
TTTTGAATTTGAATGATTAATGTTAGTTTAAAACATTAAGGTTATGATAACTTCAGCTTCAACAGTTGTAACCCAAATTGAAATAAAACTGGAGAGTTAAAGTGATTTACTTAGAACTATAATGTGCTTGGGTCACACAAAGGTTTAACCAATGGTTCAGCTGAAGGACAACTGTCACTCAAGACTGTCACCAAGGGAACGGTGACCATTCCACACCCATCCCTCTTTGTTTTGCACTAGGTGAGGGGCAGAGAAGAGCCTCAGACAGATTTTAACACCTCTGGAGAATGAGCACTAGAAAAAGGAGTGATGTTTGGACTCATTTT
>NW_015592223.1:0-325 GCF_001515605.1 Sinocyclocheilus anshuiensis | reverse complement strand
TAAAAAAGTAAGAAAATAATAATATATATATATATATATATATATATTACATTATTATTATTATTTTAAATTTCAGTTTAATTTCAGTTAACAAAATGTTTCTAATAGTTGTATTTTTAGTTATAGTAAACAAACAACGATAATAACCCTGAAATGAACCACAGATGACTTCCTGTAAAGCTCAAAAACGCTCAACATCCGGCACAGAAACTTTCCAGCTGAAGGTTGCGTGTGCATGCAGCACTTATCTGTGCAAGATGTTTCAGTTTACATTTCATGTTGTTGTGGGTTGACAGCTGTGACCATAGCAAGCCCTATTTCGCCT
>NW_015592222.1:0-326 GCF_001515605.1 Sinocyclocheilus anshuiensis | reverse complement strand
ATCAAAAACTTTAGGAGTCAGCTGTCCACAGCAGTCCTGCAGCGCGACACACTCAGCAAAATATAATCTGATTATCGTTATCGATAAAATCCCAGAAAATAGCGAGAAATAATTTTTTGTCTATATTGCACACCCCTAGGCTAGATATTTCATTTCTTTGCTTAGTGATTGTTAACTTCTTTGCTTAGTGATTGCTCACTGATCATCGTAAAATAAGCTTTTATCTTAGAATTAGGTTGTCTCGCACGATAACGAGGACAAGACAACAAATATGAATCACATTTATATAAGCTTTTATGTATTTATTGAAAGGGGAGTGTTTAGGG
>NW_015592221.1:0-326 GCF_001515605.1 Sinocyclocheilus anshuiensis | reverse complement strand
ATTTGACTTTGGCATCTTATGCTCTTAAATCGGGCAGCCACTTTCTGTGACCGTTCAACCAACATGTTTTGACCTGATTTTGAACCTATGTTTTCACAGGTTATTCATAGTGATGTTTCCTGGAGTAATTGAGTCCGGTTCTGAAGCCAAATTGTGTGCAAGTCTTCTGAAGCCCCAAGAGAAACTCACAATGACCATTTCTCTGCTTGATGAGAAAAATGTGATCACGCCACTTGTGCAGCGGAGCTCTCAGATGGCGTTTCACAGATGCTTTAGTTTCCAGGTCTGTCGTCATGATACGTGGAGTTTATTTTATTTATTTTTTT
>NW_015592220.1:0-326 GCF_001515605.1 Sinocyclocheilus anshuiensis | reverse complement strand
TTTAGTCGTTTCTTGAAGATGGTTAAGGACTCAGCTGCTCGGATATATAGCAAAATGAATTAACATTTAAAATAAAATAAATTAACATTTTACATATTTTATCATAATTATTATATTGCTGTAGACATTCATAAATTATTGTTTTATTACTAAATACGTAAAGCTGAGTTAAAAAAATTCTAAATGTTAATAATATTTTTATAAGGATAATTATATGGTTACATAATTCATAAACTATTATTTTATTACGCAATAGGTATTGCTAATATTTTTTTATTTATGATTATTCGATTATTAATATCCTTCTAACAATATCATTTTTTTTT
>NW_015592219.1:0-325 GCF_001515605.1 Sinocyclocheilus anshuiensis | reverse complement strand
AGTCAAGCCCAGGGAGGGCCACTGTTCCCGAGTTAGGCCTACAGATGGCCTCTAAAGACGATATTCTCCCCAAGGATTTTTTTTTTTTGGGGGTTGGTGGTAGTATGGGTCCGTCTGTAGTGGCCGGGCTGAGTGGCGAGGCCACGGCCACGGAGGCCATCCAGCCATGGCCTCCTGAGCTCCCTGTTCCATCATGGCTTCCTAGTCTGCTTGCTCCGCCATGGCTTCCTAGTCTGCTTGCTCCGCCATGGCGCCCCGAGCTCCCTGTGCCGCCATGGCACCCCGAGCTCCCTGTGCCGCCATGGCACCCTGGACTGCCTGATCC
>NW_015592218.1:0-325 GCF_001515605.1 Sinocyclocheilus anshuiensis | reverse complement strand
GGTTCTCACTACGCTCGCCTTCAGTGGACTGATTCGTTACAGATAAATGTAGAGTAGTTTGTTTCTTCATTTAATTTAGAATTATATCACTTGCTCACCATCCTCTGCAGTGAATGGGTATTTGTCTCCTAGTTCAGATGAGATGGCCTTTTCACTGTAGAAAGCAATTTTATGGATAGAGGGCTCATATTTTAGCAAGAAACAATCTAAATTTAAAAATGGATTTGTTGTCATTTACATCGCAATAACCTGTCCAGTGTAAATTGCCTAAGAAACATACGTGACCTGAACCAGCCTAATTATATAGGTCTTCTTTATAAGTGAC
>NW_015592217.1:0-325 GCF_001515605.1 Sinocyclocheilus anshuiensis | reverse complement strand
GCACAGTCAGTCAGCGCTGTGAAATTTCATAATCCAAGTCTGGAGAGGCTTGACAGCGCGTCCTCGGCTCGTTGGCAGCGGGCTGTGGGCGCTTCTGCGGGCGTGCGGTCGGGTCACTCCCTTAAATGACTGATTTCCGTTCTCTCTGTCGCGCGTAGACGGGCACTGGTGGGTATATTTAGCAGGTTCTCTCTGGTGTGAAGGTGTCAGCATCCGATCTGAAGACTGCGGGTGTCAAAACTCTCGCAGCACTGGTTGCTCTCGTTCCTCCTCCTTGAGAGAGAATGGGCAGGACTGGAAACGAGCAAACCCTCTAACCCCTTCC
>NW_015592216.1:0-325 GCF_001515605.1 Sinocyclocheilus anshuiensis | reverse complement strand
TTGTGTGTTGTGTTTTGCAAAAAGTGTTTCATGAAATTGAAAACTGAGTCGAAGGCCGAGAATTAGTGTATGGTTTTGCAGATTTGGTGTGTAGTTCTGGTGTTTGAGTGTCAGGTTTCAGAAATTGTGTGACAAATTAAGATTTTGTGTGTAAGCAGTTGAAAAAAAACTGTAAACGTGAATGTGCATATTTTTAAAAAGTTAGTTTGATCCCCTTAACGTTCAAGACATGGTTATGGGTTTGGCTTTAGATATAAAAAATATTTACACACACACTCATACTCTCTCTCTCACACACACACACACACACACTCACACACACACA
>NW_015592215.1:0-325 GCF_001515605.1 Sinocyclocheilus anshuiensis | reverse complement strand
GGTGTCTACTACCTCTTGGGGTAGGTCACCTAGAACCTCCGCGTCACATCCAAGGACCAGAGGTGAAGTTTCCAGAGGTCTGGACCTCTGATGTGAAGCGGATGCTGCTGAACTTGGGGGGACGTGAGGTGAACTGAATCCCATAGCCGAGTCTGATGGTCCACAGGGGCCAGTGAGACGGTTTGGGTAGCCAGGCACCCAGACACCATACAAGCTGGCCCAGCATGACCACCGATGTACCCACGGTGGGGCAGCAAGGTGGAATGCAGGGAACCGGTCTGTGGGCGGACCGAAGAGGGGTCTGAGTGTGCGGTGCAACACTTAC
>NW_015592214.1:0-325 GCF_001515605.1 Sinocyclocheilus anshuiensis | reverse complement strand
ACAAATATACCCGTGCTACTTAAGACTGGTTTTGTGGTCCAGGGTGACAAATTACATTACATTACGTTATATATTATATTATGCACCGGGCCAAAAGATCAACAAATTGGTACGCATTTATTATTAATTTTATGTGTTTATTATAAAAAGCAACAATGACCTCAATTTGAGGTTCCACATCCAGATGTAAATGAGGTGGTGATAACCAAATTATTGCGTTCCAGCGATCGGCCAAACTTAGACCTGTGGAATGACACATCTTATCAGTGGCCCTCCAGGAACCGAAATGCATTTTAGAAAGTGTGATTTCTTTCCTTTTCTTCTC
>NW_015592213.1:0-325 GCF_001515605.1 Sinocyclocheilus anshuiensis | reverse complement strand
TTGTTATTTGATATTGTCAAAATGAAGGATCTAATTTCCTGTGTGCGATTTGAGCTACTGATTTTGTAGGGGTATAGCTCAGTGGTGGAGCATTTGACTGCGGGTCAAGAGGGCCCCAGTTCAAATCTGGGTGCCTCCTTTAGGCTTGGCAGTTTTGGAGTAACCACAGCCTTTATTTTGAAGTGAAGATGTTGTTGTTTGATATTGTCAAAATGAAGGATCTTCTTTCCTGTGTGCAGTTTTGATTTACTGATTTTATGGGGGTAAAGCTCGGTGTTATAGCATTTAACTACAGATCGAGAGGTCCCCAGTTCAAATCTGGGTC
>NW_015592212.1:0-325 GCF_001515605.1 Sinocyclocheilus anshuiensis | reverse complement strand
GTCAGACAGCCAGCAGATCAGGAAGAACCAGCCAGCCACAGTCACCAGTCAGCCAGATCCTGCAAGTAGCCAGCCGAGTGAAACCAGCAGGCAGCTAGATCCAGGCTGACAGGGAAAGCAATTAAGACAGGAGGAAGAAAAGTCTCTTCTCTCTTCTCTCTGCTCTAAATAGGGCAGAGGCAGCACCATCTCAGATTAACTTTTCCTCTGGAGCCTGTTGCCACATATTAAAAATCTTAATTCAAGAAGGAGGGAAAAGGTTAAATTTGAAATACACAGCATCATCTTTGCTCCTGGTCCTGGCTGCACTGTGCCTCAGAGCATG
>NW_015592210.1:0-325 GCF_001515605.1 Sinocyclocheilus anshuiensis | reverse complement strand
TGGGGAGTTTTATGACCCTTTGTGTGAGAGAATGGTAATTTGCATTTGGAACTCGATTGGGTGTTGATGCACAAACTACTAAAGATTCTCAGAACACTAATATGTTGCCTATGTACCAACATAATATACACTCTCGTTTAGACCATCAGAAGACAAATTCATAGATACTAAACACGGTATAGGTAAGATTATATGAACGAGTCGTTCTATCATAAGCATGCATAAAACAGTATACAATACAAAACACCATATACAAGAAGATAGTAATCATACTGTACATAATGACCTGGGGATATGCATGATAGGAAGGTCATAGAAAAATTTG
>NW_015592209.1:0-325 GCF_001515605.1 Sinocyclocheilus anshuiensis | reverse complement strand
ATATAGCATACATCTTAAGCTAAGACCTAAGATAAGAAACTTTCTGTATTACTCTCCCTGATCCTTCCACCATAAAAGTTCTAATCTAATTCATTAGACAACATGACAATTGCATCAAATTTAGTCTTACCTTCAAATACTTGTTTGACCTAGAAGATTCCTTTAGCACTGAAGGAATTGTCCCTGCAGGTAGGCATACCATACATTCCTTCCCCCTTTAACAATAAAATAATTCCCCAGTCTTCACAGGACATGTGCACAGTCTGAACGCTGGTGAAAAGTCACAGCTGCAATTCACTTTTAGCAGTGGAGAGTGTCATGAGCA
>NW_015592207.1:0-325 GCF_001515605.1 Sinocyclocheilus anshuiensis | reverse complement strand
TTAAAAATGTTAATATTTCATTGATCTAATAAATCCAGCCTTTCTA
The DNA here is from genome assembly GCF_001515605.1 of Sinocyclocheilus anshuiensis. Lineage (NCBI taxonomy): Eukaryota > Metazoa > Chordata > Actinopteri > Cypriniformes > Cyprinidae > Sinocyclocheilus > Sinocyclocheilus anshuiensis. Next base: position 279 of record NW_015592207.1, on the reverse strand, counting down.
AGACTTCTTTCGAAAACATGTTACCAACTGAAACGTTTGACCGGTAGCGGATGTGGGCCAGAAGGTTTGAGAGAGGGTAGGAATCAGTGGATTTATGTCACTTGACCTATAATTTCAGAATTGAGTGAATAATGACTCATATCTGTCTGTAAGGCAATATTAAACGGCTTACTACATGATTGCACGCATCCATGTACACCTATTACATAACCTTGTGATATTGCTGCCAAAAAAGTTTCCACTTAAGAATGTTCGATGTTTCATGAGAAATACAGAACA
>NW_015592206.1:0-325 GCF_001515605.1 Sinocyclocheilus anshuiensis | reverse complement strand
TTTGGTCATGCACCTTTACTGTGGCTCCAGGGAAGAAGAGCCAGTTGGCCGTGTCCAGAGGGTCCAGGCTGTCCTCCAGCAGCGGGGGCCGGTTGGCCGTGTTCAGCACCAGTATGTTATCGAGGCCCCAGCAGGACTCATAACCATCGGGCCCCACGGGTGGCTCCTGAATCCAGCGCAGATGAATGGCCTCCCCTTTACAGCCCGGAGGCAATGGCAGGAGATGGACCACTGTGCTGCTGTTAGTGGGAGCCCTGCCAGACCAAATACATACGATAAAAACACTGGAGAACTGAACATACAAGTGCTCAAGCTCATTCAGACA
>NW_015592205.1:0-325 GCF_001515605.1 Sinocyclocheilus anshuiensis | reverse complement strand
ACCCAGGGGTCTGCAACCTTTAACATCAAAAAAGCCATTTTGGCCCCTTTCCCACCGAATAAAATTCATGTGGAGCCACAGAACCTATTTGATCCCTAAAATGAAGGTAACACAGCATATAGCTAAAGTTTTCAGTTACACAGCAAAAAGCCCAGTGTTAAATCAACTCTCCCGGGAGTTTATTTGAGTCCACACTCAAGAGTGTTAAAAGTAACACTGAAGAATGTCAAATTAACACTGAAGCAGTGTTAAAGTTAATGAAATAATTAGTTGATTAATGAAGTGATGATTGACCGTCATTGAAGACACCTGATGTTAACAAGCA
>NW_015592204.1:0-325 GCF_001515605.1 Sinocyclocheilus anshuiensis | reverse complement strand
GATTCAAAATCCAGAGTCCTAACCATTACACCATGGAACCACCACGCACTCAATGGCGGCAATTTGGAAGGCAGATAGTGTTGTGGCTATGGGGAGCCAATTAGACAGTGGGGTTGGTTCACAGTGAATTTTGGTCAGAGGCCCAGGTTAGCCAAAAGTCGAAGACAGGGAGCATCTGCCGAAAACCGGGATCAAACAAGGGAGCTTTAGATCTTCAGTTTAACACTCTCCCAACTGAGCGATTTCGGCCACGTCAGCCCGTGGTCTAACAAGCAGGGATTTCCATAAGACCACCCATCACTTTGCGACAACAGTAGAGCTGACA
>NW_015592203.1:0-325 GCF_001515605.1 Sinocyclocheilus anshuiensis | reverse complement strand
AAAAACAAAAGTGTTGCGTTTATAATTTTGTTCAGTATAATTATATGAAAATTATAACTCCAAACGTGGACATAACATAAAGCTTATTGCTTATTCAACAGTTTCCTATATAAATATTATTAAATTGGCAGCAGTATACAGTTTTGTAGAATGGCTTAAGTTGTAGTTTTGTTTTTCACTGCCTTTTCCCACTCTCTGTCTCTGACACTTGCTGTGTCAATACCGGAAGCAACCATTTTGCTGCAGCTCTTGAGGCGGTTTCTACTGGAAATGTCAAAGCTTAAAGTTTGAGGATGTACTTCAGCAACAGAACAGTGGGTGAAAA
>NW_015592202.1:0-325 GCF_001515605.1 Sinocyclocheilus anshuiensis | reverse complement strand
TTTGATCAGCACGGTTATGATGGACAGGATTTCATCTTTCTAGACCTGAAGGAGTTCAGATACGTCACACCTGTACTGCAGGGAATAATCACAGTGCAGAAGTGGAACAAGGACAGAGAACAGCTTGAATTACTGAAACAATACTACGAACAAGACTGCGTTGACTGGATAAAATATTTCTTGATGTTAGGGAAAGCGGCTTTAGTGAAAAGAGGTAGTTTGTATTCAAGAAATTCACTTTGTTTTATCAAGTAGATTATTTTTTATTATAATAAATTAGTCATTGGTGCGATTGCTTCATTGACCCTCTGCTGCTCTTCGTTCA
>NW_015592201.1:0-325 GCF_001515605.1 Sinocyclocheilus anshuiensis | reverse complement strand
GTAAAGATGAAGATGGAGCAGCTCCTACTGGAGTCACAGAAACTACAACGGAGCCCACCATGTATGAGCATCCTGGAATGCCAAATGTGAAGATCTGGGACCTGCCTGGAATAGGAAGTCCAAACTTCAAAGCAAAAAAATACCTTAAAGATGTCAAATTTAACACCTATGATTTCTTCATCATCTTGAACTCCGAGAGGTTCATGGAGAATGACGTCATGCTGGCTAAAGAAATAAGAAAATGCAAGAAAAGCTTTTACTTTGTTCGTTCTAAGATTGACAATGACATCTTTGCCGAGCAAAGGGGGAACGAAGGATTAGATAA
>NW_015592200.1:0-325 GCF_001515605.1 Sinocyclocheilus anshuiensis | reverse complement strand
GGATTTTTCACTTTTGAGAAGCAATATGAAAATGTTTACTTTCTTGGCAACCTAATAAAATTTTTTTTTCACAAATGCACGATTATGAAAGTTACCCCCCATTTTTCTCACTTTAAAGAAGATATTAAGATCTAGGCCTATATTAAATCCTTGTCTACCTCCGTTAACAAAAAGGCAACTAAAACTTTGAATGTATAATTTTTATGTTTCATTTTTATGTTATGAAAAATGGTTTATTGTTATGTGATCTAATTACATTTATTTATTATTAAACAATTAATGTATTTATTTATTTATTTATTTATTTTAATGTAACTGTTTTTTG
>NW_015592199.1:0-325 GCF_001515605.1 Sinocyclocheilus anshuiensis | reverse complement strand
AACAAAAGTGCGTACGTCTGCTCAGACCCTGACGTGGCGCTAAGCACTTTTCCACGTCAAAGACCGTTTTTATAAATATGAACATTGGTGTGGATTTTTGCGTACGCACACTCTATGATCTAATCTGTGCGTGCGCACATTTTATAAATGAGGCCCCAGGACTCTGAAACACTAAACCAGGGATCCTCAAATCTGGCTGGCGAGAGCCACTTTCCTGCACAGTTTAGCTCCAACCCTGATCCAACTCACCTACCTGTGGTTTTTTAATGATCCTTAAGCGATTGATTAGCATGCTCAGGTGTGTTTGATTAGGGTTAGAGCTAAA
>NW_015592198.1:0-325 GCF_001515605.1 Sinocyclocheilus anshuiensis | reverse complement strand
CCCCCTAGTATTGGTAGGTTTAGGAGTAGGTGTGGGGGAGGGTTTCGTATTAGGGGTGGAGTTAGGATTAGGAAATCAGGTAGCGACTTGAACAAGATAGGTAATAATTCGGCAGGCTTCAAAAAACTAACGGCGACGAAATCTGATGGTATTGTCGCCTCGAGTCAGTGGCATCTGGACCAAAGATCTGCGCTTGAACACACCACTCTGACTACAGTCGACCGCAAACTAACACGTGCGTTCTGCACCTGCATGAGAGGAATTAACTGTCTATATCAATAGCTATCAATAGTATATATTCGTCATTCAAAAGGAGAAACTGAAA
>NW_015592197.1:0-325 GCF_001515605.1 Sinocyclocheilus anshuiensis | reverse complement strand
GTGCATCCCCATAAACTATCCATAGGCTTTTCACTCAAAGTCTAAGACCAATAATTAGACACTTTACACATGCAAATGCTAAGTGTTATTGCAAAAAATTTTTTAAAAAGCTGACATTTCCTTATAAACAGTAAATAACCATTTACAATGCATTGCACTTGCAAAAAAATAAATTTTATAGTACTCACAAATTCTCAATAAAACTGTTTTCACTGGCATATCTTTCTGTTTCTGTTGCAAGAGAACGGGATGAATATGAAATAGTGACTGAAAAGCGGCCCATTAATGCCGAGTTCACACTGCACGATTTTAGCCCGATTTTTCA
>NW_015592196.1:0-325 GCF_001515605.1 Sinocyclocheilus anshuiensis | reverse complement strand
AAAACAGTCACCAAATATGAAAACTAGAGTCTGAAACCTTTCAAAAAGTCAAAAAGAGTGGTTAAAAACATTTTTATAAAACATAAATTCAGATATTTATTCTTTGTAATGTGTGAAATTTTATTATTGATATTAAAAGTTAATTGATTTGACTTGATTGTATGTTTTATTTATTATTTTTTTCATATTGTAATTTTTGTGGAATTACATTGATTCCAATTGGGGACAATTTGACCTGGACCATACAGGAAGTAACCTGTTTTTGAAGAGTACATGAGGGTTAACTATGACTGTTGCAGTAAAACCATAGTAAGTACAAAAATAA
>NW_015592195.1:0-325 GCF_001515605.1 Sinocyclocheilus anshuiensis | reverse complement strand
AAATTGCGAAAATAATGTAACGTTAGAGTATTAAATGAGACGTTTGCTCATGGGTATAGACAAAAATTTAACTTATAGTAAATGAGCAAGTAAATGAGCACTGTGCACCTCTTTTCAAGTTTTGAGAGAATATTGCTAATGGGAAAAGGGATTTTATTTTAATAATCGTTTGATGGAAAAATCGCGTGATATTCATAATGTAGTATAATGTTACTGCTTTTGTGCCCTTTTGAATAAAAAAAAAATCCATATAAAAATGGGATAAACTGTTGAAAAAATTATGTTTTCACAGCGAATTAGTCCATAGGAGGAAATGCAATGCAGA
>NW_015592194.1:0-325 GCF_001515605.1 Sinocyclocheilus anshuiensis | reverse complement strand
GCCCCGTGTCCCGTGGTATGCTGCTGTCTATCCCTTTCCTTATTCCGCATGCTTCCTGCTTTCCTGAACCAGTCATGCTTTCTAATTGCATAATGCTTCAGCATAGCCCGTTTAAGGAATGGAGAGAGAAGAGTTACAGAATAGGACGTAAAATTCTTGCATGCATCAGTATTAATATCTATAATTAACTCTAAAAGAATAGTTCACCTAAATATTAAAATTTACTCACACTTCATCCAAGGTCATCCAAGATGTAGATAAGTTTGTTTTTTCAAGGGAACAGATTTGGAGAAATGTAGCATTGCATCACTTGTTCAGCAATGGA
>NW_015592193.1:0-325 GCF_001515605.1 Sinocyclocheilus anshuiensis | reverse complement strand
CCCCAACATTGAGAGAGGGTATCGTCTCTTTGTTATTCAAAAAGGCAGATAAATCTGATCTAAAGAATTGGCACCCTTTGTCCTTACTGGGTACTGAAGTGAAGATATTGTCAAAAGCGATTTCTTTTAAACTCCATCCTAGTATGGTCTAATTGGGAATGAACAAACATGTGGGGTAAAAGGTAGATCCTTACATCAGAATTTATCATTAATAAGAGATACCTTTCTTTACACACAAGATAAATTAACTAAATTACATTTATGTGTTGTGGGATTGGATTTAGAAAAGGCCTTCGATAGTATAGACCAGTGGTTCCCAACCCTG
>NW_015592192.1:0-325 GCF_001515605.1 Sinocyclocheilus anshuiensis | reverse complement strand
CAATTTTTTTTTCAGCGGATTAACTTGCACGGATTAATTGTTCACCTCATAACTAGCGATGTGAGCTAATAAAGTAAATAAAGTCGATTTTGATTTCACGAGGACTTTAACCCATCCACACAGTAGTGAGCAGTGGGCAGCCATATTGCTGCGGCACCTCGGGAGCAGTTGAGGGTTTGGTGCCTTGCTCAAGGGTCTCACCTTAGTCGTGGTATTGAGGGTGGAAGAGAGTGCTGGTTATTCACACCTACAATCCCTGCCGGTATCGAGACTCAAACCCTTTTAGGAAAAGGTTTAATGGATAGACAGGTATACAGAGCACTAA
>NW_015592191.1:0-325 GCF_001515605.1 Sinocyclocheilus anshuiensis | reverse complement strand
GACCTGTATCAGAAATAAAGAGAAAATTAGCCAAAGAAAAATAAAAGGGAGAGAGCTGTAGTGACACAAATTGATATGAAAAAGTCGGAGAGCACTGTCCATTTAAGAGCTGAAAACAGTATTTCTTGTGGAGACTTAGTCTTCCAAACATGAACAGTTTTACTATTATTATTAGTAGTAGTTTTTATTAGTTATTTCTTAGTTTGTGTCCATTCAATCATTATAGTAAAATTCTAGTACTCTGAATCTTATTATAAAGAAGCATACTTTTGTCCAGCAACATGACATGATTCATTCTTACTGGCTATATATATATATATATATA
>NW_015592190.1:0-325 GCF_001515605.1 Sinocyclocheilus anshuiensis | reverse complement strand
TTTTTTATGTCTTGCAGGAATCCTCACAGAATACTTACTATTGTAAGTAATCACGTATGTCATCATGTCTCGTATGGTACAGCTGCTCTCAACCCTTTACTGACAACTTCCAGTCTTAGCATGTCTACTTGTATTAATTTCTCCTCTAATCAATACTCCCATCTCTACTGTGAACACTCATGTCACTATCACCATCCCATCTACTGTATTCTACATGCCAAATATGGTAATGTAAAAATTATAAAATTTTTCCTTTTTTAACATTTTTTAATTAATTGCATCACCTTAATGCTATTGAATTGCATATTATGTTTATATATATATA
>NW_015592189.1:0-325 GCF_001515605.1 Sinocyclocheilus anshuiensis | reverse complement strand
ATTTTCTATTTTTAAAGCAAAGTTTTGTACCCGATTTTCTCATGCTGTCATCAAAAATTATAATGAATTCCTGCAGGTCTATTTATTTATATCTGATCTTTCATGCTTTTAATCAAAGTAACATTAAATTTGATAATGATAACGACTCTTCAATATATCAATATATTTCACTAAACATTCGTTGCTTTGCTGATCACAGGCTTTGTAAAAGTTAATTCTGGTGACTTGCAGTGTAATGTTGCTAAAATGACTATCACTGTATTAATTGTTCATATATTTGTATGAAGCTGAAAGGAGAGAAATGCTTTCTTCTTCACTGAGTTGA
>NW_015592188.1:0-325 GCF_001515605.1 Sinocyclocheilus anshuiensis | reverse complement strand
TATATATATGTAAATACTTAAGTAAAATAGTACTATTTTACTTACATTGTTTTTTTTTTTTCTTCTTCAGATTGAAACAATATTTAATGAAGAAAAAAGTGTGGGACTTTTTTATCCATTGCAATTGATTGGATCATGAAAAGTGGTCCTAGATGACAGCTGAATGTCAGTTCAGTAAAGTTATTTTAGAATGTAACCAATAAGACCAGGAACGTGTATTAAGAAATTTCATGTTGATTGTATTTGCCAAGATTTTTCTTAAAAATGGAATTGATTGAAAATTTTCCTTAAAGGGGTCATATGATGCGATTTCAAGTTTTCCTTT
>NW_015592187.1:0-325 GCF_001515605.1 Sinocyclocheilus anshuiensis | reverse complement strand
TCAAAAAATATCTCAAAAGACTTTTATACAGTACCCTGATTTCCCTGAGGAAAGAAACAACTGATTTGTTTCTGTAGCTTGTTAAATATAACTCTGAAATACAAATGATATATCAAGAATCATCAAGTTCCATATAAAGCTAGACTTAGTAAAATATTTCTCTGAAACCAAGCACATAAATATGTCTCTGTTGTCTCTCTCTAGTGATCTCAATGTGAATTCATCTTTCATCATGAAAATATACAATTGGCTTTGCTACACTCTGGTTACTATTGCATTCATTCCAGCCTTTAGGGTCGCCGGGGTAAAGGTTAGATTTTCCTTA
>NW_015592186.1:0-325 GCF_001515605.1 Sinocyclocheilus anshuiensis | reverse complement strand
TCAAAAGTGAAAAATCCAAACAAAACATCTTTAAAGTAAAGATCAGAGTCATTATGAAGTTTACAATGAACTGGCAAAGTTTTCTTATGAACACAATGCCAAAAAAAGATGCAAGACAGTTTCTGGTTGTGAGTCGCAGAAAGTACAGTTCACATCTATACTTAATTTGAATTTTGACACAATAAAGAAAAAATAATAAAAAAATAAAACTTTTTTATTAGATATTAACTTCCTGGAAAATTATAAAGACCACCACATGACTCGATTTCTTGAGATGCTTAGCTCTTCATGCTGCTGAATATTTTAGTGCTCAAAAAAAAAATTA
>NW_015592185.1:0-325 GCF_001515605.1 Sinocyclocheilus anshuiensis | reverse complement strand
TGCTGAAAATTCAGCTTTTTCATCACAGGAATAAATTACATTTTACAACATAGTCACATAGTAAACAGTTATTTTAAATAGTAATAATATTTCACACCTTTATACTGTTTTTTGCTGTATGTTTGATTAAATAAATGCAGCTTTGGTGAGCAGAAGAGACTTCTTTCAGAAACATATATATGTATATGGCCCATTTAATATAAATGTTAGACTATATTATATGTAAAAATACATATTTTACATAAAAATGTGTTTTTGTGATGTTTTCTCTAGTACATCCTGCTGAACTGCCCGAGTGTGTCGTCATTTGAAAACCATCCCTTTA
>NW_015592184.1:0-325 GCF_001515605.1 Sinocyclocheilus anshuiensis | reverse complement strand
TTACAGACCCTTCATTTCTTTGTAAGTGGGCAAACTTACTAAATCGGCAGGGGATCAAATACATATTTTCCCCACTGTACTAGCCATGCAGCCTTTCTCTCTGGTTTTATAACAGCTGCACCTTTTATAGTTAATAGAACATTAGAACATTAAAATCTAAAATTGCTCTTTAAAGTATTAAAATCACTAAATTAAAAGTTAAAATCAATAAATTAAAAACAAAAATAAATAATAAAGAAAAAAGACTACATTTTAACTGCTAAGAAACACACATGAACTAATTTGAGCTTAGTAATTAGGACTGTATTAGCTTACATTTGATTTA
>NW_015592183.1:0-325 GCF_001515605.1 Sinocyclocheilus anshuiensis | reverse complement strand
TCCTTTCCGTACAGTGAAGAGAGGGCTGCAAAGCTGCAAAAAACGTAAAAGGGACAGTAAAAGTGGTCCGTATGAGATGCAGTATTTTTTAATTCTTCTGAAGAAGCCTGATTGATTTGTTTGAGAAACAGAGACATTTAAATACCTTGAATTAAAGATCTTGAACATACTGTACATGAGATTTTAGAGTTATAGGTACAGTTTTCTGTGAGCATTGAGTTAAATTTATAGTGTGTATGAGTCTTATGAACTACATTGTACTTATGTACTACACCATTACATGGTGTAGTACTCTTTTTTTTGGTTCCACAGAAAAAAGAAAGTC
>NW_015592182.1:0-325 GCF_001515605.1 Sinocyclocheilus anshuiensis | reverse complement strand
GTGAGTGAGTGAGTGCGTGTGAGTGAGTGTGAGTGAGTGAGTGCGAGCGAGTGTGCGTGCAAGTGTGTGTGTAAGTGAGTGTGTGCGTGTGTGTGCGTGTGTGTGAGTACGTGTGAGTGAGTGAGTGCGTGTGTGTGTGTGCACGTGTGAGTGAGTGCGCGTGTGAGTGAGTGTACGTGTGAGTGAGTTTGCGTGTGAGTGTGTATGCGTGTGAGTGTGTATGTGTGTGAGTGTGAGCGTGTGTGTGAGTGTGTGTGCGTGCGTGTGAGTGTGTGCGTGCGTGCGAGTGAGTGTGCATGTGTGTGTACGTGAGTGAGTGTACGTG
>NW_015592181.1:0-325 GCF_001515605.1 Sinocyclocheilus anshuiensis | reverse complement strand
AACTATTGTAAAATGTATTTACATCACTCGACAGAAAGGTTTTTGTCAGTTTTAATAAAATGTAAATTAATAACAGTCATAATAAACAATCATATTTCCAGTACAGGCTTGCACAGTATCGTCAACTCGCTCATCAGAATCTTCGGTAATCCTCAGCAAACTTCGTCACAGCTCATTCAGTTCTTGAGTCCTCGGTAATCCTCGGCAAACTTCGTCACGGCTCATTCAGTTCTTGAGTCCTCGGTAATCCTCGGCAAACTTTGACAGTTGGTTGAACCGACTAATTCGGTTCTTTTTGAGTTGGACGTGCTACTTCGGCTGTGCG
>NW_015592180.1:0-325 GCF_001515605.1 Sinocyclocheilus anshuiensis | reverse complement strand
GAAACATCCACCACTAGTGCAGCAGAAACATCTACAATAACAGAGCCCTCCACAATCACAACAAATCCTGTTGAAACATCCACAACAACAGACACTTCCACGATCACAACTCCACCTGAAACATCCACAACTAGTGCAGCAGAAACATATACAACAACAGACACTTCCACAATCACAACAACTGCTCCTGAAAAATCCACCACTAGTGGAGCAGAAACATCTACAACAACAGAGGTTTTCACAATTACGTCGCCTGCTGAAACATCAACCAATAATGCACCAGAAACATCTACAACAACAGAGACTTCCACAATCACAACAACTG
>NW_015592179.1:0-325 GCF_001515605.1 Sinocyclocheilus anshuiensis | reverse complement strand
TTCAAGTAACTAGTAAAGTAAGGCATTACTTTTTAATTTACAAGAACATATCTAAGTCACTTTTTCAAATAAGTAACGCCAGTTTCTTTGTTTTTCCAGCTCTCCTGTCCCCATGTTGAGAGAAATCAGGAGTAAGTGCAGATTCAGTATTCTTCCAAATGAATAAAAACAGTCAAATTCAAACTCAGAATATGACAAAACCTGCAATAATCAAATATGTTAAATAATACAATATCCTTTATGTATTTAATCCCATTTTATCAATTTTATTTTATTTTTTTTGCTGAAGAGTGTTGAACTTTCTTCTCCTGCGTCCTATTCTTCA
>NW_015592178.1:0-325 GCF_001515605.1 Sinocyclocheilus anshuiensis | reverse complement strand
TCAGGCTTTATTAAGGGTAGACATATTTCTAATAATATACGTCTTGTATTGGATATGATGGACTACTCTGATCTTATTGAAGAAGGTGCCATTATTCTGTTTCTAGACTTTTATAAGGCATTTGACTCTATTGAACATGAATTTATATATACAAACTTAGATGAATTTGGATTTGGATTTAAATTTAAGAATATGGTCAGAACTATGTATAAAGGTATAAACAGTAGTGTTTCCCTAGCAGAAGGCACATCTAAGCGCTTCGTACTTAGTAGAGGTATTCGACAGGGTTGCCCGATTTCCCCCTTTTTGTTCTTAATTGCAGCAG
>NW_015592177.1:0-325 GCF_001515605.1 Sinocyclocheilus anshuiensis | reverse complement strand
ATACTGCTGACAATCTGGCAGCTGAACTTAAAAAGATTTGTGATGAGTGGGGAATCGCAAACAAAGTTGTTGCGTGTGTCACTGACAATGCCAGCAACATAAAAGCAGCTATCCGGAAAGCTGAATGGAAGCACTTGCCATGCTTTGCCCACACTTTAAACTTAATTGTGAGGGAAAGCTTAAAACCCATTCAGGGGATACTGGCAAAAGTGAAGAATGTTGCTGAATATGTCCACAGAAGCACTGTTGCAACAGAGCGATTAAAAGCAACACAAAAACAAATGGGCCTTGAAGAGCTGAAGCTTAAGCAGGATGTAATAACAAG
>NW_015592176.1:0-325 GCF_001515605.1 Sinocyclocheilus anshuiensis | reverse complement strand
AGCTCTGTAAGCCTTGGCCGTCAGAGCGGACGAGAGCTTACAGGCTCTGCACGGGAGGCGTGGATTACCCCACCAGGTGGCGGCGCTTTGCGGGCAGAGCTGCATCGCAATAGCGTGCTGGACTGGGGGGATCTCCACATACCCCTTAGCCACCCCGCCATCGAGGGCAGTGAGGACGGAAGAGGCACCAGCTCTGTTTCGGGCAGAAAAAGGTGCCCTCCAAGATTTGGTAACCTCTTCATGCACTTCCGGAAAGAAAGGAACCGGAGGTGGCTGCCGACGATCGGCCTGCGACACCCCCAGGAACCAATCATCCAACCTCGAG
>NW_015592175.1:0-325 GCF_001515605.1 Sinocyclocheilus anshuiensis | reverse complement strand
ATGCAGCCTGTTCATTATCATAATAAAATACAGTAAGTCAAACATGGAAAAAAAACACACTGCTTAGTCTAAATATGTAGCAAAATCTGTGCCGTTATGTGTTATCACCGTACCGCCGTGATGTTATGCACAACATTTTATTTTACGTGGATATTGGAACGCGAGTGAAGTAGGATAGGCTACATAACAAATAATAATTTGGCATTCAGATACATTGCGAGTACGGAAACATTTGATTTTGTGTCGATTGAGAGACCCAATGTTGGTTTCAGTTTAATTGTAGCCTAAATGAATTTGTTTTGGCTTGTCGTTTATATTGCTATAG
>NW_015592174.1:0-325 GCF_001515605.1 Sinocyclocheilus anshuiensis | reverse complement strand
ATGGATTTCTAGCACAGTGGTTCTCAACATGGCATTGCTGCAGGACCCAGATTTGGACATTTATCAAGTGGCAACCCAACACAGCAGCAGATTTGTTTTGATGGTTTCAAGCTCTCGGTACCCAGTAATTCACTGCACACAACACATTTTGGTCTGTATTTAATGATGTCGGGTTTGCAGAGGCTTTTTTTATGCTTTTCAAGGAGTCAAGCACTTGACATCAAGGGCATGTCAAGTAACTCTGCCTAATTTGGCTAACTTTTACCATCTGTAAATGGACGATGCATTTGCATTGGAGTCATGCCTTTTAACATCAGCAATTTTT
>NW_015592173.1:0-325 GCF_001515605.1 Sinocyclocheilus anshuiensis | reverse complement strand
GTCGTTGCCAAAGACCACTCGCCACCACTCCGGAGGCAGTTCCCCACCAGTGCCCTGTAACCTGCCTAGTGACTATAAGTATGCCCATGACCGTCTTAGTCACTTCTGCATGTCCACTGACGAGCGCTTGGCCACTAAAGAGGGCATGGTGTGGCAGCTGTATGAGTGGCAGCAGCGCCAACAGTTCCGCCATGGAAGCCCCACTGCACCAATCTACACCGGGCCTGACTACATGGACACGTCTGCCTTCAGAGTTACTCTGGAAATGCCACGATCCATATCTGTGCCCCCATCACCACGTGACATACCCCCACCCGGCCACCCC
>NW_015592172.1:0-325 GCF_001515605.1 Sinocyclocheilus anshuiensis | reverse complement strand
GGGTGGAGATTTGTTTGGAGTTGATAATCACAAATGGCTGGATTTTTCGTCATTTATTTGCGGGGGAGAAAAAAGGACATGCGAAGGGAAGAGGGAGCATGAGTATGATGTATAATCCAGGAGACGAGTCATATTTCACTGACATTTTCAGCAAGCAGTCCTCCCTTTGAGTGCAGAGCCCCTGTTGGGCTGAGAGCTGCTGTGGCTTTCTCTGTTAATGCCATTATTAGAGACTTTTTTCTTTCTCCAGCTTGTAAATTTCTGCTGCATTATCATAAAGTGTAGTGATTACTCAGTGTATAAAGACAATAATGATGTGAGCAGG
>NW_015592171.1:0-325 GCF_001515605.1 Sinocyclocheilus anshuiensis | reverse complement strand
GACAATGGAACGGCCGGCGGGCTTGAGAGTGCAGCGGCCGGCGGGATTGACGTAGGAGCGGCCGGCGGGCTGGTTCTGAATCGGGGCAGGACGCTCTCCAGACACCGGAGGCTCCCTTCCCCCCAGCACAGTCTAGTGGTGTCTGGGAGGTGCACGGGCGATGGTAATTGGCCCTGATCCAGAGCAAAGAATTCAGCATGGCGTCATCCAATGCTGTCATCGCCACGAGCCCGCAGAAGTCCCTGGTGAATTCTACGAAGGGGAGATCCCTACGGGTGAGGGCGGCGAATTTTGCGGCGGTTTCCATGATCACGGGGGGGGGGGG
>NW_015592170.1:0-325 GCF_001515605.1 Sinocyclocheilus anshuiensis | reverse complement strand
GTGCGTGTGTGTGTAAGTGCGTGTGTAAGTGCGTGTGTGTGTGTGAGAGTGCATGCGTGTGTGTGTGCGCGTGTGTGTGAGTGCATGTGAGTGTAAGTGCGTGTGTGAGTGTGTGAGAGTGCGAGTGCGTGTGTGTGAGAACACGTGTGTGTGCGTGTGTGCGCATGTGAGTGCGTGTGTGTGCGCGAGTGCGTGTGTGAGTGCGTGTGAGCACGTGTGTGAGTGTGTGTGCGTGCCTGCGTGTGTGTGAGTGCGTGTGTGAGTGCGTGTGAGTGAGTGCGCGTGTGACTGCGTGCGTGAGTGAGTGCGTGTGACTGCGTGCGTG
>NW_015592169.1:0-325 GCF_001515605.1 Sinocyclocheilus anshuiensis | reverse complement strand
CTGGGAGGAATCATATGAGCGTTAGAAACCTCTCGATTCGTGCGCTCAGATTCAGACGGGAGATTATTAATAATTGATGTTGACATCAACATCCACATAATCCACTGTGACTTTCCCATCACACCTGCGTTTGATCCATTCACATCTCGTAATATTACTGCAAACCACTGTGTACCAGAAAACCTGATCTCAGAAGCGTTTTGCTGTTTACTGTGACAGGAATGAGCTGTTTATGTCACCCTCAAGACTTTTTGGGAAATGATGGAATTGATTTTGGCTTGACACACAAAAATAAAAAATAGACAATTTTAGCTTTCTGTTTCTG
>NW_015592168.1:0-325 GCF_001515605.1 Sinocyclocheilus anshuiensis | reverse complement strand
AAGTGTTGTCACATGACAGAGCTATATTAGCCGTGGGTTTCACATCTGTTCGGGATGATTCATGGATTCATCACCCTGAAAATCAACCAAGCTGGACTCTAACTGTATGCACTCAGTATTTGTTTTGGCTCTCAATCAACATATGTACAGGGGTATTGAAATTTAAACCACATAGCTGTCATACAAAATTTCCCCCTGAATCTAGATTCAAACCAGACCAGTGGATCATTTTTAACTATTACACTGAAGGGTATGAGCCAAACTAACATGAACACGATGTTGTTCTTTGTTGTGTTGGTTTCCATGCTGATTCATAATTCAGATC
>NW_015592167.1:0-325 GCF_001515605.1 Sinocyclocheilus anshuiensis | reverse complement strand
TCTATCTCTCTATATATCTATATCTATCTATCTATATCTATCTATCTCTATCTATCTCTATCTATATATATCTATATATCTATCTCTATCTATATCTATCTCTATCTCTATCTATCTATCTATCTCTATCTATATCTATCTCTATCGCTATCTCTCTATCTATCTCTATCTATGTCTATCTATCTATATCTATCTCTCTATATATGTATATCTATCTATCTATCTCTATCTATCTATCTATCTATATCTATATATATCTATCTCTGTCTATATATCTATCTCTATCTATCTCTATCTATCTCTATCTATCTATATCTATCTATCT
>NW_015592166.1:0-325 GCF_001515605.1 Sinocyclocheilus anshuiensis | reverse complement strand
TAAAATATACATTTTGCTAAAATATTTGTTGTTGGACATTAAATGAGTCTTATAGAATTTTATACCTACATGTGTATTTTTATGTTATCAGTAACTGTAAAGGGACTATTGTAACAGGTAAAACAAATGTAATCTAGTAGGCTACAGTACTAATTACTAAGCTCAAATTACTTAATGTGTGTTTCTTATAGCAGTTAAAATAGTCATTTTCTTTATTATATATTTTCATTTTTAATTTAGTTATTTTAATGCTTTAAAAAGCAATTTTAGATTGTAATGTTTTAATGTTCTGCTATCTGTTCTGCAAACTATAAAAGGTACAGCT
>NW_015592165.1:0-325 GCF_001515605.1 Sinocyclocheilus anshuiensis | reverse complement strand
CGTGGAAATGTCCCCACAATAACAGACCGGTGTGTAATACTCTTGGACGTATTTTAAAGAGTCTATGCCGTGAATTTTACATATTTCTCATACTTTTGAAAGTCCAGCAGGACTACAGTTTTCCGGTGTGCTAACACCTCTGTCTCTTAGGCATGATGTGGCCGAGGTGGCTGGACTCGCGTCCTTTTCCTTCGGTGAAGATGAAGAGAGCAGATACGTCATGCTGTTTAAAAAGGTAAGCATGCATCACAGACAGCTTCCTCTCAGACGGATCTCTGTCAGTATGTTTCCATGTGTTTAGTATTCCGAATACTGAAAGGTTTTC
>NW_015592164.1:0-323 GCF_001515605.1 Sinocyclocheilus anshuiensis | reverse complement strand
AGTCTTTCTGACAGGGAGCCGCTAAATCCCTCTGTGACTGATATAACAGAACAGCAGTCCTAATACTGAGCTATATCTTCTTTTCCCTTTGACAGAGTCCACAGTGTTCTTTCCTCAGGCCAGTTTTGCTGTGGAAGAAGATATTGGAGAACTCCTGATCCCGGTGCACAGGAGAGGAGACGTCAGTGAGGAGCTGCTAGTGGTCTGTCACACTCAGCAAGGTGCAATACACAGTATATACAACCTGATATAAGCTCTCATTTTTATACCAACAATCATTATGTATGTGTATATATATATATATATATATATATATATATATA
>NW_015592163.1:0-325 GCF_001515605.1 Sinocyclocheilus anshuiensis | reverse complement strand
ACTCACCATGGTAACCATAAATTAACCATGGTACACTAACCATAGTATTTGTAGTAAAACTGTCGTAATACAAATGGCAGTCAATCTGCCAAAAAACATAGTATATACACTTTTACTATAATAATGAGGGCCGGTGTACTGGAAATCTCTGAACAGTCTAGTGTGTGCAATCAGAAATATCCAGTATCTGGAAATCTCTGTGCATCTCAAGTGTGTGGTCGTGTACGGGACTCTGCACACTTGTCTGGGAAATTTTCGTACACGGGTCGTATACCTTCATTTTGACTGAAATTTCCCATGTCAGATTTATCCCGGAAATTCCTCT
>NW_015592162.1:0-325 GCF_001515605.1 Sinocyclocheilus anshuiensis | reverse complement strand
GCCCAATTGCATTAGCTCAGAGAGAGGCCGTCCTAATCTGATATCAGCTGCAGCCTCTCCATTAACACGCTTGTGATGACTCTATCTCACACAGTCAGGGCCACCCATTTCTGCCTGCCACGCCAATAACTCCGACCGCAGCGGATTCAAATGCATCTGATTTGATTATCAGATGATGCGGAGTGCTGTAGCGGATCGGCTGATCCGTGTTGTGCTGCAGTCGGCGCTGGAGGAGAAGGAGGCATGACAAAGCACGGGCTAGATTGTGTTTCAGTAACATGCTGTAAGACAATACGGTAGCCTGGCTGAAGCCATGTTGATGTTG
>NW_015592161.1:0-325 GCF_001515605.1 Sinocyclocheilus anshuiensis | reverse complement strand
TACGGTCATAAATTCTTTGATATTTTATTAGCGGTTGACAAAAAAAAACAAAATTGTGTATTACTGCCACCAACTGGCATGGAGTGTGGATCAAATTGACTTACTCCATTCTTTTTCAAATCCTGTCCCATGGATTAGTTATTGTGAGAAATTCATGCGAGTAATTCCATTTTAAAATGGGGAGGAAAGACTCGCCCCGACAGCACGCGAGCCTACGGTAAACGTTGCTGCATGAATGCGCATCAAACATTATTTTTATAGTAATAACCTATTAGAAACGTGCTACTATGGTCAGCAGAGGAAATGCTTGTTTTGGCAGAACATT
>NW_015592160.1:0-325 GCF_001515605.1 Sinocyclocheilus anshuiensis | reverse complement strand
TAAGCTTTCTCTGATTGTGACTTTGACTTATTGGAAAATAAAATAAAAAATAAATAAAATAATAAGACAAAATAAAATAAAATAGATAATGATATGAAAAACACAATAAGCTTTCTCTGAAATAAAATAAAATAAAATAATAAAATAAAACATAATAACATAAAATAAAATAATATAAAATTAAATTAAATTAAATTAAATTAAATACCGCCTTCTCTCATTGTGACATGCAGCATAACTTATATTTGCCATTTGTATCAAAATATCATATGTATATGAACTGTGTGGTCATTTACTAAAAATAAAATTATACTAAAAATAAAAT
>NW_015592159.1:0-325 GCF_001515605.1 Sinocyclocheilus anshuiensis | reverse complement strand
TGCTTTTTTTTTTTTTTTTTTGAGTAAAATACAGCAAATTAGTGCATCACTCAGAGCATCAAAATCATTTATGTACAGAGTGATTTTTAAAGTGCTTTCATCTGTTGTATAACCAGGGTTACTTTCAGTGGGGCGGGTCACAGCGAGCAGATCGTTTTGGGGCGAGGACCCCTCATTAGCAAGGTGACAGCAAAAATAAACAGTGTACCAAACTATGCCTGTGTTCGGTTCCATTTGCATAGTTCAAGCCAATCTGCACCATTACCCAACATAAGAGCAAAATGCTTTAAAAAGCCAGTCCTCCACCTGCAGTGCCCTGGCAAGT
>NW_015592158.1:0-325 GCF_001515605.1 Sinocyclocheilus anshuiensis | reverse complement strand
CAGCCCACTTCCACCTTGCACTCCTCCCACTCCCCTGCAGGGTCAGAGAGCACCAGAGAAACATGTTGTCGAACTGTTCTTTTCCCAAGCAGTGAGCATGTTATTGGACAACAGAGACTAATCTGTAGTTGACAAGCCTGACCCAACTTCATTTAAATAAACACTGGGAGAATGCTTACGGGCATTATCTCAGCTAATTCACTGCATTATTTAAAGAGAGTCTGCAGGCATCTCAATCACCCAGCATTCACACAAATTTGATTGGGCTGAACTTTCTCTACAGCTTGTCTTGTTGGATTGCCCTCTTATCAGCTCACACTTACAT
>NW_015592157.1:0-325 GCF_001515605.1 Sinocyclocheilus anshuiensis | reverse complement strand
GAAAAACCTGAAACCTGTTTGAAAACAATCCCTATTTTTTAGCTTTTTTGTGGTTCTGCACGCTAAAGGTGCAGAAATAACTTTTTTTTAATTTTACTTGCATCACTGAATTAACTAGTCACAAGTGGATGTGTTTGACTGTTATGCATACTTTATGGAAGGAACAGCCCTGTTCACCCTGGGAATTTAGCTTCATATGCATTGAAACGAAGAGATGTTGGCGAGGAGGAGGGTCTGATTGGCGATCAGGAACAGCGAAAGAAAGAGAAAGGAGAGGGAATGTCTTGAATAGAGTGAGGGGCTGATGGCTTGTCCTTTCAGTCAT
>NW_015592156.1:0-325 GCF_001515605.1 Sinocyclocheilus anshuiensis | reverse complement strand
CGAGAAAGAGAAAATGGCTCATAAGTGTCATTTGTGTCTGCTGGGACTGATCGCTCTCTCTTCACTTCTCACTGGTAAAGAAATAGTTTATTCTGGACAGTGTTTGCATTAAGTGAGGGGAAAAAACCTATGATCTGAATCTTCTGCTTTTTATGCTGGTATGTTTTTTGTTTTCATTTATTCATATATAACATAATGATCACCAAAATGTACTTGTGTTTCAGGTACCAGTGGAGAGGATGAGACTCATGTGTTCATTGGTTCTGGTGAAAATGTCCACCTGCCCTGTAATAATGCTCTTCATGACTGCAAATCAACTACATGG
>NW_015592155.1:0-325 GCF_001515605.1 Sinocyclocheilus anshuiensis | reverse complement strand
CTTCAGAAATCATTCTAATATGCTGATTTTTTATCAATGTTGGAATCAGTTGTGCTGATGCGTAATATTTTTTTGGAAGCTGTGTTATGTTTTTCAGGATTCTTTGATTAATAACAAGTTAAAAAAGAGCAGCATTTGTTCAAAATAGAAATCTTTTCTAACAATATTCACTACTGTTCAAAAGTTTGGGGTCAGTACATTTTTTATTTATTTTTTTTGAAGGAAATTAATACTTTTATTCAGCAAGGATATGTTAAATTGATTTAAAAAATGATAGAGAAGACTTATATTGTTACAAAAGATTTCTATTTTGAATAAATGCTGT
>NW_015592154.1:0-325 GCF_001515605.1 Sinocyclocheilus anshuiensis | reverse complement strand
TTGGATGCGATTAATCACGATTAATCGTTTGACAGCACTAGTATAAATATTTTATATAAGCTGTGACTGTGATGAAAGAGAAATATTTTATATATAAACAAATATATAAATATTTAGATACATTTTACATATAATAAAATATTTAAACATTTTCTTTTATTTATACATGTTTTATATATGAAAGAAAGGTTATGACAAAATGAAGAAAAATATTTTAATAAAAAATAAAAAACGTTAATATTTTCTTTTATGTATAACTATTTTTATATAAAAGACGGATTAGGAATGAAGAAATTCTTTATATATAAATAAAATGCATGTAAAT
>NW_015592153.1:0-325 GCF_001515605.1 Sinocyclocheilus anshuiensis | reverse complement strand
CTCATTGTGAATCCAGTGCATTTACATTTAAAACACTCGCCTCTGCTGTGGGTATTTTTGTTTGTCTGTTTTTGTTGGTAGCATTTTTAATGTCAGTGTTTGAGCTGCTGTCAACAAATGAATAATGTATTTGTCTTTTTAATCTTGAATGGTTGTTTGCCTTGGTTTATGGGCAAATTAAACTGAGATAACTGAAATGAATGCTTGTAAGATACGTTTTTCCAATCATAGGCTGAGGGGTTTGTCCTTGCATTTTATTGAGGACTGTAAGCATTGTGGGTTTCAAAATTGTTTGTGTATTTG
The DNA here is from genome assembly GCF_001515605.1 of Sinocyclocheilus anshuiensis. Lineage (NCBI taxonomy): Eukaryota > Metazoa > Chordata > Actinopteri > Cypriniformes > Cyprinidae > Sinocyclocheilus > Sinocyclocheilus anshuiensis. The sequence continues at coordinate 22 of NW_015592153.1, read as the reverse complement.
TTTACTTGGTCTTGTTGATGTT
>NW_015592152.1:0-325 GCF_001515605.1 Sinocyclocheilus anshuiensis | reverse complement strand
TATTGCGCAATAAGTCGATATATTGATTATTGCGACAGGCCTAGCTGAAGTTGCTTTTTGTTAGCTTTAGTTTTAGCGCAAGTGGTACATCACAGCTGCAAAAAAATTTAGATATCATGTAGGAATGTGTCCGTGTCACAAATGGTGCGTTCAAGTCAAGTTGGAAAGATTGTATTTATGAGTTGAATGCACATGAGTGCTACCACAATGTTGTAATGAGGATTTTCTTTGAGCCCCGAAAACAGTGGATGCAGTAGATGCAGAATTGACCAAATTTGTTGAATTGTTGAAAAACGTGAAATTATCTTTTTTTTTTTATTATAAT
>NW_015592151.1:0-325 GCF_001515605.1 Sinocyclocheilus anshuiensis | reverse complement strand
ATTTATTGTCAATAAATTATGAAACTTTAAGCATGATTGTCCTCTACACTTTAAAACAAATTAAAGACTAGTGATGTGTTAATTTACACCAATCAGGATTAAGTTTATATCTAGATTAAATGAAGGTTTATCTAATAATTCTGTTGTACCAAACTTTAAACTTTGATATGAGTACACTTACATTTTAATCATCATTTTGATCCTAGTCTTACTTCACATTTAAAATAGATTAACTTTGACCCTTTTACTTTGATGTAAACTCTTTATTCACTCTTTATAGCTTTATTTGCCAAGTGTGCGCAAAAGCACAAGGAATTTGTTGCGG
>NW_015592150.1:0-325 GCF_001515605.1 Sinocyclocheilus anshuiensis | reverse complement strand
CAGGCCCAGTTCAGTGATGGTCACTCGATCATCCACAACCCTCACCGTCTTCTCTGCCAGGATAGAATCTGACAGCGGGGACAGAACCTGAACAATGGGAGACACCTGGTTATTAAGGCCTGCATGAGATCAATACTGATTTACGTATGGCCTGCTCCATTACTCTTGTCGTATGTAGGCCAAACTCAACAGATCCAATTTTACCTTTATAGACGTGGTGCCCACATCTTGTCCTGACAGAACCCTGCCTGCCTGCAGACGGGCAATATTAGTGTCCTCGACCTTCAGGAAGTACCGCACCAGCCTGGTCACATCCACCTGCCAA
>NW_015592149.1:0-325 GCF_001515605.1 Sinocyclocheilus anshuiensis | reverse complement strand
GGAAATGAAGGGCTACTTTGAAGACCGTCGTCCCTCAGCCAACTGTGATCCGTACACAGTCACTGAAGCTCTTGTACGCACATGTCTGCTCAACGAAGATGGTGACGAGCCTGTGAAATACAAGTGAAATACTGGACTGAAGCGTCATTTTTAGTAATTAAATATCTTACTGACGCCTTGTATTTTGAGTTCATTATTCCATGAGGGATGACACTAGTCAGGGGTGTCAAACTCAGTTCCTGGAGTGCCGGAGCCTTACAGAGTTTTGTTCCAACACACATCCATGTAGTTTTCAAATAAGCCTGAAGGACTTGATTAGTTGGAT
>NW_015592148.1:0-325 GCF_001515605.1 Sinocyclocheilus anshuiensis | reverse complement strand
TTTGGAGAATCCAGAATACTACATCTAAGGACTTCACTCTTCACCAACGTCTGATGGGAGGACCTTTCGAATTTTGTAACAACACACCCTTATGGCACAACTTTAATTTTGTATGCTGAAATCGGCCATTTGTCCAGCCCTCTTGGTCTACATTGGGCAGAAACACGTGCGGTGATTTGTATGATAACCAGGGACACTGCTCACTTCAAGAACTAAGTTTTGTTTGCCAGCATCGTCATATTTTGTCTTTTTTCAGTTAAGTTCTGCTCTCAAGGCCTATGGAGTTCCCTGGGCATCCCCTATTTCCTCTCATCCTATGTGGGAT
>NW_015592147.1:0-325 GCF_001515605.1 Sinocyclocheilus anshuiensis | reverse complement strand
ACACAAGCTCCGCTGCCATTGAATATGGCGGTGCTAAATATCACAGCCCATTTTCCCCAAGCAAATCCGCTCTCTTACTTCATGCACTGCATTTCTTTGGATTAAGCTCTGCTGGGCTGCAAAATTGAACTGCCAGCCACCTATAGAAATTTGATAACTGAGCCTAACACACTGAACCCAAATGTCTCTCTCTCTTTCCATGGCCTCCGAGAAGAGCGGCGTTAAGTAAATCAGCTTTTCATGCTTATTAAAGCAGGGCGTACATCAAGAATAAGACAAATTCAAGAGTTGGTGGAGCATCACCACCATCCCAGAGGGGCCCTTT
>NW_015592146.1:0-325 GCF_001515605.1 Sinocyclocheilus anshuiensis | reverse complement strand
CACACACACACACACACACACACGCACACACAGTTCTCACCCCAGCCCAGCACATAGTACAGCTTCATCCGCCTCTCCTCGCTGATGTTCACAGAGACCACTTTACTCCAGAGCAGCAAGCCCTCCACCAGCATCCAGCAGAAAGACGACAGGAAAAACAGATGCAGGAGCGCCGTCACCAGCCAACAGGCTTCCTGCTCCACAACAACACACACGTAATCTTTTCAAATGCTGACAAAAAACACATCCATACCTGCCATCAGTAGTACATCAGAGATGTTTACTAAAATGCAAAAATACCATTTAAATAAAAAAAATACAGTAT
>NW_015592145.1:0-325 GCF_001515605.1 Sinocyclocheilus anshuiensis | reverse complement strand
TTAAAAATGTTAATATTTCATTGATCTAATAAATCCAGCCTTTCTGAGACTTCTTTCGAAAACATGTTACCAACTGAAACGTTTGACCGGTAGCGGATGTGGGCCAGAAGATTTGAGAGAGGGTAGGAATCAGTGGATTTATGTCACTTGACCTATAATTTCAGTATTGAGTGAATAATGACTCATATCTGTCTGTAAGGCAATATTAAACGGCTTACTACATGTTTGCACGCATCCATGTACAACTATTACATAACCTTGTGATATTGCTGCCAAAAAGGTTTCCACTTAAGAATGTTCGATGTTTCATGAGAAATACAGAACA
>NW_015592144.1:0-325 GCF_001515605.1 Sinocyclocheilus anshuiensis | reverse complement strand
CAAATGGTAGTATATGTGTCTGCATTTAGCTGTGGCTATGTGTCATTGCAACCATGCTCAAACAAAGGTGAGGAAGTTTTACAATTGTGATGCAAATTTGGTCCTGTTTTAACAGGGAGTCAGCATGAAAATGTGAGTATGAGGTGTGATATGGCTCAAAATACTTCAACTCCAGTGTTTTTTTGTTAAGGAGCAAGATAAAGTGCAAAGTTCAGAGCCGAATCCTGTTGCGAGTGTAGTAGCATGGCCCCTTTAAGAATGGTGCGTGGTGGGTTTGTATGTCAGGTAATCACGTAATTATATAGACACAGGTGAGATTTCACGT
>NW_015592143.1:0-324 GCF_001515605.1 Sinocyclocheilus anshuiensis | reverse complement strand
TTTTTGTTAAAGAGTTCTATGAGTAGGTTCTATGTAATATTTTTGCTCATTATATAATAGTTGTTGTGTTGTTTGATTAAGCCTTAGTCTAAAGACAATTTTCCACCCAATGTGGGTAGAAAATTAAGCCTTTGAATTGGAATATGAATTTGAAACATGATGCAGAATGCAGTTCAAATTTGAATGTAAGGAAGCTAAATTAAAATGACTTGAAATTAGAAAAACATTCAAACTGTCATTTTTAAGTTGAAAAGTTGAACTAGACACTTATTTACTTAGTTTGGATGGATGGATGGATGGATGGATGGATGGATGGATGGATGG
>NW_015592142.1:0-325 GCF_001515605.1 Sinocyclocheilus anshuiensis | reverse complement strand
CCAATGGATCCTATGCAGTGAATGGGTGCCGTCAGAATGAGAGTCTAAACTGCTGATAAAAACATCACAATAAACCACAAGTAATCCACATGACTTCAGTCCATCAATTAACATCTTGTGAAGTGAAAATCTGTGTTTGTAATAAACAAATTCATCATTAAGATTCATCTTTTAGCTTCCGGCTAAAATTCAATAATATTGCTTTCTCCAGTGAAGTCATCTCATCTGAATCAGGAGATTAATATGCACAGATCAAGCTCCGCTTGCATGAGAAAACTCTAAAACAGTTCTAAACAAATATGTCGGTGGATTTTGATGTGAGAGG
>NW_015592141.1:0-325 GCF_001515605.1 Sinocyclocheilus anshuiensis | reverse complement strand
GTTTGGGGATGGAGCAGTCATTTTAGGAAGCAAAGCTGCATGGGATACAGTGCCACAAATTGGTAAGATAAATAGCACTATTTAACATGTTTAAAATGAAATATCTTTATATTTAAAAAAAAATATATGCATGTGCATCAATATGTAAATAAGTATGTATGACTATTAAAATACTTATTTTGTTTTTATTTATATACTGAAACTGTGTTTTTGTTTTGTTTGTTGCCTCAGGGCAACATTGTGCAGTTAGAGCCCTTTTGTTCATGCAATAGGCCTATCGTGCTAAAGTGTGGATGCATATTAGAACCATATGGTGCATTCAAGT
>NW_015592140.1:0-325 GCF_001515605.1 Sinocyclocheilus anshuiensis | reverse complement strand
ATGTTAACCACTTTCGTTTCCATATAACTATAAACTATGATAAAACTTAATCAGCATGCATTGATTAATCCCATGTTGTAGCAAAAAATAAATAAAAATTGCGACCAAATCATGTGCTCGAGCAACCAGTGGGAAGAATGAGTCTGGAGCCCTGAAAAGTTTTTTTTTTTTATGTTTTTAATAAAAAAAGGTATTGTATGCTAACCGAGGCCACATTGATTTATTTACAATATTACAATTTAAAATAGCTGTTTTCTATTTTAATATATTTGAAAGTGTCATTTATTGCTGTGATGGCAAAGCTGAATTTTCAGCAGCCATTACT
>NW_015592139.1:0-325 GCF_001515605.1 Sinocyclocheilus anshuiensis | reverse complement strand
CCAGTACCAAATGCTCGGCACTGGACGCAATCCCTGTGAGGAAAGCCAGGCGAATATATTTAGTGCTGCTAGCTGAGCCAGTTGTTCAAGCAAATGTCCTGTTAGTAACTCACTTGTGTTCAGTACAAACTCCAGGGCAGGTTGGGCAGATTTCACAGGTTGGACCCTGAAACTTTGAGTCGGTACATTTACACACGCCGCACTCGCAGATGCCCCGACCGTTACAGATCTGTTTGTTACTGGCCAGACAGGTTGAGGTGTCCAAAGAGCAGTCGCAAGCACTTCCTGTGTAGTTAGCATCACAGATACACTTTCGGCATTCACA
>NW_015592138.1:0-325 GCF_001515605.1 Sinocyclocheilus anshuiensis | reverse complement strand
GTGATGAAACACTTATAATGACGTGACAAAGATATGTAATGGAGGAAGGGTATTTAACAATACATTTATCCAAAATGAGTCTGACAACAGTGCACACTGAATAGTAAAGTTTAAGTTTATTCAACTTCATTTCAATTCAATTCCATTCAACTTTATTCTGTTGAAGTTTATTTTACTTCAGAACATTCACGCGGATTTGCGCTAGCCACTGTCTTCACACACAGACGAAACTTACTAAAGAAGTGTGACAATATATACTTCTGTAAATAAATACAATTTAGTCTCGCGCACTTTAATGCCCTTTGAATGTAACATGTACGTTCCC
>NW_015592137.1:0-325 GCF_001515605.1 Sinocyclocheilus anshuiensis | reverse complement strand
ATAAAAAAAAATCAATATCGGTCGATCTCTATTTTTTATTATTAAAATGTGCTTGCATTACTGTAATGAGAATCAGAATTTTTATTATAAGATTAGGATTTTTTTGGGGGGAATGGGCTTAATTGTGACGAAAATAAAGCCATAAAGCATAATTTAAATAGTCCTAAAACAGGCTTAATTTACAATTTTCATTTTGGTGTGAAACCTCTCGTTCTTGGTTTTGTGAGATTCACCCTATCAGGCATATGATTTACATTAAGTTAGTTCATGAACTCTGTTAGTCATTAGCAGTGTTGGGGAAAGTTACTTTTAAAAGTAATGCATT
>NW_015592136.1:0-325 GCF_001515605.1 Sinocyclocheilus anshuiensis | reverse complement strand
AGAAAACGGCCACAGTAACCACAGTAAATTAGCGTGAGCCAGTACAACCAGAGCTTTACATTTCCTGATGAAATTATGAGTAAATTTGCTACTATGATGTAGGCGGTTGCCAGGGTGTTGCTATGCAGTTGCTAAGATTTTCAGAAAGTTTTTAGTATGTTGCTATGTGGTTTCCAGGTTGTTTTTAAGCAGTTTTGTTGCTATGCTGTTGCCAGGGTGTTGCTATGCAGTTTCTAAGATTTTCTGAATGTTTTAGTATGTTGCTATGTGGTTTCCAGGTTGTTGCTATGCAGTTGCTAAGATGTTCTGTATGTTTCTAGTATGT
>NW_015592135.1:0-325 GCF_001515605.1 Sinocyclocheilus anshuiensis | reverse complement strand
TGCTGTCAGAATGTAGTTGGTATTTGGCTGGAGATTTTTGGCCACAATCTCAAAGGATCCCACGGTGTTTGGCACTGTCTTGGATATCTGTATGAACATATATATATATATATATATATACATATATATACATACGCATTAATATACACATTAATATGGTTCATATTATCTATGTATCATATATCAGCTTCCTTACATTTTCATGTCCTCCTTTGATGCCATAGGTCAGATTTATTCTCAAGGATTCAAAAAAATTTCTTCCTGCCGAACCACTTTTGTCATACTGGTCATCCCAAGTTACATTAAAGTTTCCATTTTCAGTCTT
>NW_015592134.1:0-325 GCF_001515605.1 Sinocyclocheilus anshuiensis | reverse complement strand
TTAGACACAAGACAGTCTTGCGACGAAACATCGAGATTTTTCCGAAACCAGTGCTGAATTAGGAAAATATATTTTATTAAAACGAAACAAAAAAAGCGTAATTTTAATTTGTTTCGCCGCATACTAACACACTACTCTTAATGAAATAGTATGCTAGAATGCTTTCCCGAATTTAGAACTTAAAAATTCCGATTTTTGCAATAACAATATTTTTATTATTTTTAAATATTCTTCATAATATTTAACATCACACAAGGAATGTCTTTAAGATTAAATGTAATTGTTTAAAAAAAAGATAAAAAAGACTACCGGAAGTGGGTTGAAT
>NW_015592133.1:0-325 GCF_001515605.1 Sinocyclocheilus anshuiensis | reverse complement strand
TGACAACCAGACGTTCGACAACCAGAAATTGTTGCAATACTTAATTTCGAACAATGTATCTTTTATTTTATACCCTTAAACAGCTTTGTTTTTCTTAAAAAAAGGAAAATGTTATGCTTGAAAAGTGTGCTTATGCAGTATTTCTTTAAAATGAATGCTAATAAATTCATAAATTTTTAAATGCGTCTCAATTGTCCAAACCCTTTTTGCGAGCACTGTATATTCTGTGTGGTTAACATCCACTCAGCAAACAAACATTTTCTCATCTGTTTGAGTCTCTTTTGTCATATATTATGTTCTCTTTTATAAATCTCTTCACATGCTT
>NW_015592132.1:0-325 GCF_001515605.1 Sinocyclocheilus anshuiensis | reverse complement strand
GGAAAACATGACAAAAACACAGAGGCAGCTCAGTAGATTTATATATACATAATAAATATACACAGTATAAACACATATTATGTAAACAAAAACTTTTATTTTGGATGTGATTAATGGCGATTAATTGTTTGACAGCACTAGTTCAAACCTTAAATCCTGATTTAATATTAATAAAAAAAAAATGTATACAAACATTGATACAAAGTTTATTTATTATAAAGACCAATATATAATTTCTTTAGACATAGATCAAATGTTAATCTAGATAAGTATAATAATATAATATAGTAGCAATCAATTTAACAATATATGTTGGGGGCATTTT
>NW_015592131.1:0-325 GCF_001515605.1 Sinocyclocheilus anshuiensis | reverse complement strand
GAACAGAGTCCTTCAGATTATTCCATGTGAGTTTAAGATCATCTGCATTCATGAAGATCAAAAACCCTGAGTGAATTATGCAGTCTAATCTCAAAACAAACATAAAAGTGGCTGTGAAACATATTGTCTTTTTTCGATCTAAAATGTTGTTGTGCGGCTCGGTTTTGTTTACAAGGAAGTTAATCAGAAATCTCTCTTCCTTTTCCTGTTCTGCTTGTGACTTCAGTTCAACATGCATGCAGTTCAAAACACCAGAGGTTTATGCTAGAGGTCAATTTACGTCTTTTCTCATTCATTTGTTCAGATGATTTTAACCGAGTCATCC
>NW_015592130.1:0-325 GCF_001515605.1 Sinocyclocheilus anshuiensis | reverse complement strand
CAGGCCGCGGCTGGAGGAGGCGGAGGTACTGGAGACGTTGCTGCTGGAGCCGGCTCTCATGAAACCCTCCCCGGGCGTCCCGCGAACATCTGCGGCTTGTGCTCCGTCGCGATGCTGCAGCAGCTGCGACAGGGTCCAGCGGAGGTCCATGTAGTCTCGCCACATCTGGAAACAGCCGTCAGCTGCGGGGATGCTCTTCTCGCGCTCGGTCAGCGAGGAGGACTGCATCATGTCCAGTTTGAGGCAGGTGTGTGTCATTCATCATCACCCCGATCTATTTATAGCAGACTCCAGACAGGAATGCGGTCGTCGTAAGGTCACTAGG
>NW_015592129.1:0-325 GCF_001515605.1 Sinocyclocheilus anshuiensis | reverse complement strand
CTAACAAGGAACACCAGTGAACAATCAAACAATGAACCAATCAGAACATGACCCATACACGGGGGAGCACATGGCAGGCCAACATGAGGTACAATGAAATACATGACAGGAAACATGAACCAAATTACAAAGTAAAAGATGTACAAAAAAAATGTGAACCAAAACCCAAACCAACATGACATATTAGTAGAGAGTATTACTTTACAATTAATTACTGTAGTCATCCATTGACTGTAAAATAAATGCATGCTGGATAATTTTCTTACAAATGACTGTGAACCAACAACAGAATGATGCTAACATCACAGTCATTCACTGCTCTTGG
>NW_015592128.1:0-324 GCF_001515605.1 Sinocyclocheilus anshuiensis | reverse complement strand
TATATATATATATATATATATATATTAGGGCTGCCCCCCTTATAGTCGACTAATCGTTAGTCAACGAGAAAAGGCTTAGTCAACCACATTTTTTTTTAGTCGCTTAGTCGCAGAAAAAAAATTAAAAATCCACAGGAAGTGGCGAAGTCATGCATTCTGCAACGAAAGATCGTTAACAGCTGCTGTATGCGGTAATATACCGGACATCAGCCAGGGCATCCAAACGCTCGCCTATCATTCATCGACCTCAGATATGGATTATCATCTGAAACATGTAGTAGCAACTTCACATGGCCGCTCGCTCAAACGTTAACCTATAAAAAT
>NW_015592127.1:0-325 GCF_001515605.1 Sinocyclocheilus anshuiensis | reverse complement strand
CCATACCTTTGTAGCAAACCGAATAGCTGTGATAAGAGACTCAACTGATGTTGCTCAATTGAGGCACATAAAGTCAAGTTTAAATCCTGCTGATCAGGCATCCAGGGGTCTTGGTGCTGACAAATTTTTTAGCATGTAAGGGATGGCTCAACGGAGCTGAATTGCTGTTAAAGGTTGAAGAGGAATGGCCCAAGTCCAGTATGAATCCGTTGTCAATACCTTCGGATGATCCAGAAGTTAAAGTGGACTTAGGTTAAAAAGACTCCTACCAGCCAGTTTTTGAGCTATTTTTCTGAATTTGCAAGACTTAAAACGTCTGTAGCAT
>NW_015592126.1:0-325 GCF_001515605.1 Sinocyclocheilus anshuiensis | reverse complement strand
ATACACAAAGTATTTGAGCAGTGTTTAGTTTAATTTTATATTAAGAAATATTATTTGTTTAGTGAACTAAAATGGAAAATGTTCACAGTAATAATGTGATGTAAATATTAATGTAAATATTCGTTTTGGAACTTAAACTTAAATGGTTTAAAGCAATTTACAGTGTTAGAGGTTTTTTTATAGACTGACTGACTGAATAAGAGTGACCAATAAAGTGAACTTAACACTGCATCACTGTACACTTACAAATGTACTTCTCTCTCTCCCGACAGAACGGTGCTTTCGTGTTTTTTATCTTGTGAGTCGCAGTGTTTTTGTACGTATT
>NW_015592125.1:0-325 GCF_001515605.1 Sinocyclocheilus anshuiensis | reverse complement strand
AAAATAGCTGACATTAATTTAGTACTCCAATTTAGTACCCTCATGAAGATCTGATAATAGTTTGTAATGATCATTTAAATCTTACTCATTTTCAAATTATGTCAAATCAATATCTCAGGAAAATGTTAAGGGGTTTCAAAGCAAAATATGACTTTCTGGTGTGAAACAGGACATTGATTTCATACATGTCCACTTTTAGAGGACAACATGACTTAAAGCATGACGACCATCTAACGAAAACATACTTAAAATGATCAAATAAACTGCACCAAAGCGTTTGTGCATTTATTTATTGGTTTTGCTGTTTAAATGGATTTGAGCGGTT
>NW_015592124.1:0-325 GCF_001515605.1 Sinocyclocheilus anshuiensis | reverse complement strand
GTGTTTTGTAATTCTCATTCAAATCTTCTTCACAGCTGCAATGCAATGACCTGTCCATGGTCCTGAACTCTATATGACCACCAGACCTTTATTTTGTGAACCCTTAATACCTAAATGTTTTAAACATGATGCAGATTTACTGAATGGGCTTCTCCACTGCTATGCAGGCGTTTGCATTAATCCATATATGGCCTACTGACAATTTCAAGCTAATCTCCAAGCTTGGGTGGCGTGCGGCTTCAACAGCGCTTAAAAAAGATAGAGAGAGACAGAAAGAAAGAGCAGAGTGGAGAGCTTGTCTTACTGAAACATCTGTCCCGGTATT
>NW_015592123.1:0-325 GCF_001515605.1 Sinocyclocheilus anshuiensis | reverse complement strand
GTCGACTGATGGCTAATATAATGCCAACACATTTTACAGTTAATAATACAATGTTTAAAAAATGAAATTTAATTAAATTAATAAAAAATAATTAAACATAGTGGAGGCCAATCATCTCTAAATGGTCAAATATTCTATCACTAGTCAATAATATTTCTAAGCTTAATTTTTCCACTAATTGATCTATAACATTTAGTGCACAAGTCACGATCATCTCAACTGCTAGTCCTCTACACTCTAAAAAAAGATGGCTCTTTAAAGGTTCTTTACCTGCATTAAAGGTTTTATTTAGAACCATAGCATTCTGAAGAACCCTTTCATGCTG
>NW_015592122.1:0-325 GCF_001515605.1 Sinocyclocheilus anshuiensis | reverse complement strand
TCAGACTTGTACACTGGAGTTGTGAAGGTTGGAGTGCGTGACAATTTACCTGTGCGAGGTGTGAATTTTATTCTGGGCAATGACATAGCTGGTGGGAGAGTTATGCCTTTGTTAGAGGTTCGTGATAAACCTGACTTGTTGGCATCCGATGAACTGTCGGAAGAGTTCCCTGAAGTTTTTCCTGTCTGTGCTATTACGTGTGCCCAGGATCGCAAATTTGCGGACGCAGATGACTTGCTGTCAACTTTTATGGCCCCTACGTTTGAGCACGATATGTTGATGGTTGATGATTACCCTGAAGAAAAATCTGTCTTTTCAAGTTCAA
>NW_015592121.1:0-325 GCF_001515605.1 Sinocyclocheilus anshuiensis | reverse complement strand
AAAAAAATTATATACATGCCTGTTTTGACCTATTATCAACATTGTGTAAATATTTGATCCACTAGTTCTTTTCTCAGTCAAGAACCATGCATGGTCAACTGAAAAATTTTATTGAACTTGTGTAATGATGGCTTTGAACAGTCTTGTACCAAAGTCAATAAATGTTTCAAATAACTTTTTGACCAAAGCTTAGTTTGGTGTTAACTTTGACAACAAGGTTCTGAATACATGTCAAAATTGCTTACAAAATTCACAGGCTGGCTTTTCAGGAAGAAAAAAGTGGGACATTTTGACATTTAGTGCCGGTTAATATGCATTAACTCTT
>NW_015592120.1:0-325 GCF_001515605.1 Sinocyclocheilus anshuiensis | reverse complement strand
CATCAAACCTTAAAGGACACATGAAAATCCACACCGGAGAAAAGCCACATGCATGTGATCAATGCGGCAAAACATTTCTTGTTTCATCAGCCCTGAAGAAACACCTGACAGTTCATACGAAGGAGAAGCCATATTCATGTTCTTTATGTGGAAAGAGTTTTTCATGGCAGCAAAGTTTAAAATCCCATCAGAAATTACATAACGCTGTGAGAGATCATGTGTGCTTTCAGTGTGGGAAGACTTTTGCTTTGGTGAATCTTTTAAAACGGCACCAGATGAATCACACTGGAGAAAAACCTTACAAGTGTTCACACTGTGACAAGAG
>NW_015592119.1:0-324 GCF_001515605.1 Sinocyclocheilus anshuiensis | reverse complement strand
GAATAACAGGGTTGAACAGAAAGCGCGGGACAGAATATGAACAAACACTGAAAGCATTACATTTTAATTTTAATAAAAGCAAAACTTAGGTAGAGTTATTTGTATTATTTTCTATCAAAATGTAATGTTGTTGATGATAAACGAAGTCATGCTGATTGCCTGATCTTCTGATGTAAAAGACAGTTGTTGTTTTGTTTTGTTTTTTGTTTATATATATATATATATATATATTATAACATTCGTGTTTCATTACACATTAAATAGAGTAAAAATGTGTCGAATAATGTGAATAAGTTCGTAATCCTGTTAATTATTTCAGTAGCA
>NW_015592118.1:0-325 GCF_001515605.1 Sinocyclocheilus anshuiensis | reverse complement strand
AGAAGCTATTCATCCATTACAGAACTGCAAAGCCTGTGGGAACTCATTGAGACAACAGGCCATCAGGATGTCTTTGATTTCAAGAGGGCAAACCAGGATGGGACAGTATTACATTTCATTTATGACTTAAATTTCATCTGGTCCTCAAACAAAACTCTTCTATGGCTACGAAAAAGTCAAATGAACTACAAATGGTGCATTTATGGTGCTTTTTTTCAATTTTGGAGCTTGACAGCATTAGTTATGAAAACAAGAACAAACAAGAAAGTCTGTGGTTGGTAAGATTTTTTTTTTAAATTAAGTCTCTTATGCTAACCAAACATTT
>NW_015592117.1:0-324 GCF_001515605.1 Sinocyclocheilus anshuiensis | reverse complement strand
TGAATATGGCGCTTATCACATGCTGTGTGGTATCGGTGTTTGGTAACGGGGCATTTTAACGAGTACGAGTACAGGAGCTTAGTATCGGTGTATCCCTAGTAATCGCGATTAGAAATTCGATTAATTGTGCAGCCCTAGACTGTACTAAATACCAAATATAAAGCTGAAAATAATGAACCATTTGTTAAATATGGTCTGAAAAACTACTGAGAGGTTTGGAAGTTTGAGTCTGGGAAAGTATGGAGTTTTGAGATGGAACATGTGTAGGAACCCTGGTCAGATACAGAAGTGTTTTGTAATGAGTGTAAATTGAGTTTGGATGAT
>NW_015592116.1:0-325 GCF_001515605.1 Sinocyclocheilus anshuiensis | reverse complement strand
GTAAGCATTTTAATTTACATTAAATGTTAATTACTTAATACATTTATTAGTAGGGGTGTGACGAGACACTTATCCCATGAGATGAGACGAGACACGAGACTGGGTCCATGCGAACGAGACGAGATTTTTAGACTTTTTACAAGAAAGCCTCAATGATGAAATATATAAGGAAAATATATAATATATAATATCTTTTATTCAACTGAAAAAACACAAAATGCAAAAAACGTAGGTGCATTTTGAAATCAACTTGTACTTTATGAAACTAAACTTCTATTTGAATGAATTATATGCAGCAATAAACAACATGTAAACTAGAGCTGCA
>NW_015592115.1:0-325 GCF_001515605.1 Sinocyclocheilus anshuiensis | reverse complement strand
GCCATTAGAAGAAAGACGTATGCAATTAAAAATGGTTTACTGGGTATCTTTAAAAGGCCACAATAGTAAACATCCAACTAAGGCGATTTTTTGAAGAGTGCTGGGAACATGAGAGAACAAATATAAAAAGCATTGGTTGGATAGCAGAAGAAATGGCACAAACAATGGATTTAGTAAATAGGAAATATAGTGATGCAGTGCTTATATTTGCACTCCCATCGTTGTTATTTAAAATGCCTGTAATAGATCTGTATCTACTAGAAGTGGAAAAATCAAATACTGGTGCAATTAATGAAGTAAATCATTATATTGAACGGTTATACTA
>NW_015592114.1:0-325 GCF_001515605.1 Sinocyclocheilus anshuiensis | reverse complement strand
TATGTTTTATGTAATATTGTTGAAATTCATACCGTAACTTAAAATGCAAACTGTTATGCTAGGAAAACCCTATAGAATTTGAGCTGACCTGAATCTTTTTAACAGTTTCTGAGATTTCCAGGAGTCTGAAGTTGACTCTTGTCAACAAAAAGACATCTAGAAATATGTATATATGTATTTGTTTTTCGTCCCACTTAACCATCCTCATAATGTTGCTCATTTCTGGGGATTTTTGTTGTTGTTTTTTTTCCAGGTTTTGGATAGTGCTGGTGTGCCAGGGATGGACAGAGTGGACAGCCTGGCGGAGTATCTGGTGGAGCTTAGG
>NW_015592113.1:0-324 GCF_001515605.1 Sinocyclocheilus anshuiensis | reverse complement strand
TTATTTGAAATAGAAATCTTTTGTAACATTACAAATGTCTTTACTCTCACTTTTGATCAATTTAATTTGTCCTTGACGAATAAAAGGATTAAATTCTTAGTAATAACCCCAAACTTTTAAACGTTAGTGAATATACTGAAGACAGATCCAGCAGACAGTGCGTGTGTGTGTGTGTGTGTGTGATCCAGCAGACAGTACAGAGAGAGACGTGAGACTCCTAAAATATTACTCATGATTAATGGGTTTTTGGCACGAGCCGCACCGGAAGAACCCGCTGCTTATAATTGCGCCTGATGTAAGCTTGAGATGTTTATTCATGTCAGA
>NW_015592112.1:0-325 GCF_001515605.1 Sinocyclocheilus anshuiensis | reverse complement strand
AAAGAGAAAGGAAAAATTGAATTCGCATCATATGACCCCTTTAACTAGGTATTGCAAACCCCTTGGCACAAACACATGGTATGAAATTAATATGTGATTTATTACTACTTGGTTACTTGTAAGTTCATTGTATACTATATTATAGTTTTTACTCATTTTTCTTTTATGCTTTACAATTCATCACTATAGAACTAAAATGTGTTGTATTGAAGGAAAAGTCATATCTGCCCATGTTTTGTTTAAAAATAAATAATAAAAATACAAATTAACAAAACAGGAGCAGACAGAATGAGTAATATATATAATAATAGTAATGTAATATATA
>NW_015592111.1:0-325 GCF_001515605.1 Sinocyclocheilus anshuiensis | reverse complement strand
TTTAAGAAAGGCTCATAAAGTCTTATTAAGACAGATCTGGAATTGCTTTAATGATGTCTAATAGAGGGTGCAATCACACATTTAATGCAAAGATCCCTTTTGGCACAGTGCATAGAAATGAGTCAATTACGTATTCATTAGAGGTGCAGACAGACTGTAGATGCAGCGTGAATTGCATAAAGTGTTTGTCTTGATAGCAATGTTTAAAAAGCTACTAATAAAAACAGTTTAAACTGCCTAAATGCACAGTTTTGAAAGCTGGGCGTTCGGGATAGTTCACCTATATTTCTTCTGCAATATATATATATATATATATAACTTTTTT
>NW_015592110.1:0-324 GCF_001515605.1 Sinocyclocheilus anshuiensis | reverse complement strand
AAAAAAAAAAAAAAAAAAAAAAAAAGAAGAAGAATAGGAGGTGGATGAGTGGGCTGGGGGGAGAAAATGCAATTAATATTTACAGGGAACTGACAGACGGGGTGGGCTGTGCACTATAGCCAGCCTCCTGTTCTCCCTCTCTCCCTCTTACCTCTCTTTGCCCCCACACTCAGCAGTGTGGCTAGAGAGAGAGAGAGGACGAGATAGGAGGAGGTTATAGCCAGACAGGCCACTTTTAGCCAGCTGGTCCTTTATCCCGACTGCGGTGAGGAGAGGAGAGTAGATATGAGTGTGTGTTAGTGTGTCTACCTCCCTCCCGCAGCC
>NW_015592109.1:0-324 GCF_001515605.1 Sinocyclocheilus anshuiensis | reverse complement strand
GTGTTATTAGTCAGCGCACGTTCACTCTAGATCTTCCATATTAATAAAATCAAGGGAAACATTTTTCTACACATGAAATATGAAAGCACACAGACATATGATTATGACGATATATTTTCTGTATGTGTTTTGTTTAGAGCTCATGGTATTTTTTATAAAAATAAAGGATGTTTATTACAATAAGCAGTGTGGCGTTATTAAACATATGAAGAGTGCATGTCTGCCTAGAATAAAAATCAAATATAGATCACAATCGGGAGTTATTACAAGCACTCAATAATGGTTTAAAGTGGGTTTTAAGCAAATACATTAATAATTACATCA
>NW_015592108.1:0-324 GCF_001515605.1 Sinocyclocheilus anshuiensis | reverse complement strand
GGGTATAAATAGGTGACAGGTGCATCCACTCATTCAGGTTTTACGTTGAGGAGCCGAGAACGTGTCCCTGGCAACCAGCGATGGTTTGAGGTTTTGGCATGGGGACATAATGTCTACGTTCCCTCCATCAGAGAACGAGGGTTAAGTATGTAGCCGAGACGTTCCCTATCTGTCGGTCACTACGACTTATGTTGTGACGACACAGGGGGTCCATGGAAAGCGCCACAACCAGAACCCCGTCACAACCCTGTGGCGCTGCAGATGTTGACAAGCAGCCATGTGTCAGACAAATGCTACGCAAAGGTCGTAACCTTCCCAACGCCC
>NW_015592107.1:0-324 GCF_001515605.1 Sinocyclocheilus anshuiensis | reverse complement strand
GCAGAACTCTCTTGAAAACATTTACTGAGATTTTATTATAACAGCTGCTAAAATTAACTAATGAAAAGTGTTGTTTATGGCTTTTTATTAGAACTCCTCCTATTGCATCAAAGGTTGCAGTGCTGCATTGTTGCCAAACACAGTCATATCTACTGAGCGCACGATGCAGTGATCTCATTGATACACAATTTCTGAGTTCTCACAAATAGTTTAATCATAACTAATACAGTGAAAACCCGACTCGTTTAAGCAGTGTAAATTGTCACTGATTATAACAGGAGTTTTGGTGAAAATGCAGAAATCAAATGACTGATAGACTCATGC
>NW_015592106.1:0-324 GCF_001515605.1 Sinocyclocheilus anshuiensis | reverse complement strand
CTTTGTGTTTAGCGGGTCATCAGAGAAGCTAATGAATTTTATCTCACTGTCCATCTCTCACACAATCACTCACACAAACTTCTCTAGAGATTCACATTTCTGGCAGATCTCCCCAGCTCTGCTGGTGCCCGGCCTGGGCTGCCGTTTAAATTTAGCTCCCTGTCTGGGCCCAGCCTCCTGGGAGAGATGAACGAGGGGAGTGAAGACTGAATCTGAGCAAACGACTGAGAGTTTGGGAAAATGAGGAAGACGTCAGTGAAAAGAGATACTGCGCTGACATATAGTGAAGTGTCAGCCAAGCACAACACTGCACCCAGACACACA
>NW_015592105.1:0-316 GCF_001515605.1 Sinocyclocheilus anshuiensis | reverse complement strand
CGCCTCCCGTGAACCTCAGCCAGACGAGAGACGATCAATAAAAACACTGACTTCCCTCCAGTGTGTGTGTGTGGAGACAGACAGAGATAATCATTAACTTCTCCAGACTGCTGAGTGACTCGCGTCTGCGTGTGTGTGTGTGTGTGTGTGTGATTACATTAGATGTCCAGACACTTTCTGCTGTTTTTTTGTTCGTTTGATGTACAAAGTGACTGTTTAAAAAGCTGAGTCTCCTTAAATGGAAAAACTTTGCCCGACGTACGCGGAAAACGCCACTCTGTGTGTGTGTGTGTGTGTGTGTGTGTGTGTGTGTGTG
>NW_015592104.1:0-324 GCF_001515605.1 Sinocyclocheilus anshuiensis | reverse complement strand
CTGTGATGGAGAAATCACAGAAGTGGATGCATCACAGGGCAAAGGGGCAGGTGATGATGGCCTAACAGGAGAGGATGAAGATGATGTGGCCATCGCAGGGGCAGGTGATGATAATGATGGCAATGCGGAGAGTGGAGAAGGGCGAGAGGCTGGTAATTCCTTTACAGAGGTAGTCATAGCACAGGGTGCCAAAGAGGGTGCATCAGATGACTGGAATACCTTGAAAACATAAATGAGAAAAATAAGTTAAGTGGAAAGCTTAAAATGACAAAGGAAACTGGTCAATGACCATTAGCAGTTTAGAGGGGTCATATTATGCCCTTT
>NW_015592103.1:0-324 GCF_001515605.1 Sinocyclocheilus anshuiensis | reverse complement strand
GGTTACGTTTTCATTCATAACTTCATGAAACATGCATAGATCATGTTACATTGCACGTCATTATTTTCAGAAATTTCTCTCGATTAAAATGAACCCAATAATACCATAATCTGTCATTTAGATCTAAAGATATTCGTCATTGAGTTATAACACATAAAACTCCAAATGCGCACGTTGCAATATTCTCATGTTTTTTACTTTGTCATTTCATGAAACATGCTGCGATCGTGGAAATGGCATATCATTATTTACAGCAGATTCTCACGATTAAAATTAGATAAAATCAAAACAATCCATTGCGTCTTTCGTGTGTAAATAATACCT
>NW_015592102.1:0-324 GCF_001515605.1 Sinocyclocheilus anshuiensis | reverse complement strand
AACAGGTATACCTTTAGTTAAGATATACCTTTAGAGTCTTCGTAGTGAGCTAAGAGACAACGTTATCGGGAAACGCAGCCCAGATCTGTACTTCATGTGATCAAGTTCTTCCAGAGTCACTAAATCTTTTGTCATGGACACTCTGAATATTGTCATGCAGGAGCCAAAATTAGACACTACTGTACTCAAAATATGTGTATATGACTGTAGACGTGACTGTGCAAATCTGTTAGTACAACACAGAGTCAAACCTATTAATTACAGGGGGAGCCCACATATTTTTGTTCATGTACTTTACATCACAGGAACCATTAAAAAAAAAAA
>NW_015592101.1:0-324 GCF_001515605.1 Sinocyclocheilus anshuiensis | reverse complement strand
TGTGTCAGATTAATGGGAGCTCCTTTATTAGAGAATGGAGAAGGACAAATTTATTTTAATATTTATAAATTATATTAATAAATATTAAAACATAATACACATTTCTAATTGATATTAGCAAATATACATACAGTATATACTGATATATATGCATGTCTATATGTGAGACATATCTCAATACTGCTAGGCATAGCTTGTGCCTCTTTTGAAGGGTTTCTGTCCTATAACATACAATATTTGGTAGATTTAAAATTGGTCAGGAGGGAGTGCAATGAAATGGGGGCCGGAGGCAATGTCCGGTATCTACCTTTCAGAAAACACTCC
>NW_015592100.1:0-324 GCF_001515605.1 Sinocyclocheilus anshuiensis | reverse complement strand
AAAGTGTTAATGAAGTAGAAATGCTGCTGATTTCATTGAATGAGTTTGTTATAGAGTTTACCATAATATTTCATCAAAGCTGTCTGCTGATACTGAGTGATAGTTTCTCTCTCAAAGAGTTAAGAGCGTATGACAAATACTGTTTGAGAATCACACACACTGATGGTAAAATGAGAAACAGTGATTTCACACCATGTGACAACAGTATCAGAATCTACAGCTTTCTGTGAATCACTGACAAAGACACACTTGATCTGTTTGAATACGACATGAAGAGCGTTAAATAAAACCATCAAAACAACTTCAGCACAGCATTAAAGAAGC
>NW_015592099.1:0-324 GCF_001515605.1 Sinocyclocheilus anshuiensis | reverse complement strand
TTGTAAAAGTGCATGTAGCATCCTATGACCCCTTTAAGACATTTTAATATGTATGAAGAAGGAATGGACAGATTAACAGTGTACACTGTATGACAGTAAAAAATGTGAACAAGAGATTTTGGTGATGATTTTCATTTTTTGAGTTTTATTTGATGGACACAGACTACAAGGTAAGATTATAACAATTGAATGAGAAGTGTGACATCAGTGCAGCTTGACATAAACATATTTATGAGAACAGTGATATCTGTATGTGTTAGAGATGAAGTTTTGAGAATATGATATTATCATTTCCACACACAGGTATCTCCACATCACATTCAA
>NW_015592098.1:0-324 GCF_001515605.1 Sinocyclocheilus anshuiensis | reverse complement strand
TTATTATTGGATCTCCTTCAATGCTTTCAGAATCTTTACTTATTAGAACGATTTTCTTTCTGTATTTTAAAATATATGTTTTATATTAACTTATTTTAATGACAGTATATTTATTGAAGAAAAATTGATTCTTATATTTTTGAAAATAAGCAGAAAATAGTACAAACTTTGTTAAAGTGATAGTTTTGAACAAGTGTTAACTTAGACATTATTAAAAAGCATTATTTTAGCTGAAGTATTTGTATAAATACCGTGTGTGGGGTAAAAGGCCGCTCTTGACACTTCATACATTTATATGATTTTTAAACAAAATAAACAACTTGA
>NW_015592097.1:0-324 GCF_001515605.1 Sinocyclocheilus anshuiensis | reverse complement strand
AAAAAAAAAAAAAGTTCAGTATTGTTTAAGTCACAGAGACAAACACACCCCAAATGGTCTTTCCTATGTGGCATGGCATCTATTGTTACATGCATTCATGTGTATAATCACAACAGAATAACATCAGTAGTCTGCAGTTTACACCTTTTTTTTATGGACGGGAGTAAAAAAGAGGATTTTTGCAGCTCAGGGATGATGACTTCCTTCTAGCTGGATTATCACTCAAATTTCTATCTAGAAAAGCTTCAGAGCTCAACACAGAGGCCATCAATAACATGTCTCTCCATGCCTGCAGTGCTATAAACAATTGCACCAACACCTTAA
>NW_015592096.1:0-324 GCF_001515605.1 Sinocyclocheilus anshuiensis | reverse complement strand
GCCAACAGCACTGTGCCACAAACAACAGCTCCACCAATGATGGCACCTGCTTGCTGTGGCTCCTGAGACACCTCGTGTGGGTGGCTAGGGAATTCTGGGTAAGGAAAGAGATCACCCCCATTAAGTATAACAATATGGGGCTGTTAAAGACCTTGGGAACAGTTTTCTTTCCTGTGTTGGCATATTTCCTTTTGAAACAGGAAGTGAGGTCTAGGAACATATCAAAGGGCTTGTATCTTTTTTATACAGCCAGCCCATAGGCTGTTACACTACCATTCAAAAGTTAAGGGATGGAAGTTTTTTTTTTTTTTTTTTAAATAATAA
>NW_015592095.1:0-324 GCF_001515605.1 Sinocyclocheilus anshuiensis | reverse complement strand
AAAATAAAGAAAACAATCAGGGTGTGATTTCTGCTGTCTTGGTCTTCATAAACTTCTACATTTAAATGAACCAATTCTAATCAAAAACAATTATTCACACTCTCTTGTGTATGTGGCTGCTTAGCCAGAGATCAATCAAAGTGCAGATTATGACTCCATCATCGGAAGCATCTAGTTTAATCCTTTAATTCTGCCATGCAAAGTGTGCAACTAAATTGACACTAGTTAAAAGAAGGGCTGCACGATTAATCAAATGCTATTGTCATGTGTATCTTTCAGTTATAGGGTTAGTTCACCCCAAAATGAAAATTCTGTCATTAATTA
>NW_015592094.1:0-324 GCF_001515605.1 Sinocyclocheilus anshuiensis | reverse complement strand
TGGCCCCAAGAGGACTGGCCAGTGCGGCTCATCCCCCTGCTGTCTTGAGAAGTGCAGGTGGCTGCACAACAGCTGCCAGTTCAGAACCTCCTGGTCTACAAAGACCTTAAAAGCACGCCATCCTCCAGCGGGTCGGCCTGAGTCCCGAGCAGCACCGCCAGTGCTTCAGGTCGCTGGACCTCGGAGAGTGTGGCCGACCCTTTGTGATGGTGCAACAGCTCCGGGGCGCCTGCGGCAGATGGCTGATGGCCGAGAAAAGCGACGTCAAGGAAGTCATCAATAAAGTGGTACTGGAGCAGTTCGTGGCTCGGCTGCCTAGGAAGA
>NW_015592093.1:0-324 GCF_001515605.1 Sinocyclocheilus anshuiensis | reverse complement strand
TTCGAGAATTGAGCCAAAGCAATTGAGAAAAACTGTAATACATTTTATGTATTTAATTATAGGCTTCATTTTTTATTTTGAGCTGAAATATGACCTTATAGTTTGTAAAATTACGTTTTGTAGGATGTTTTTTTTGTGCGTGTGTGTGTGTGTAAATTATTTATTTTTATTATGCTTCAGTTTTGTTTTGATTTTGTGCTGAGATGACTTCAGATGAAATTTTGTAAGAATTATCTTTTTTGCATGAATATTTTATATATATATTTTTTATATTTTAAAATATTATTTGTAGAATATATATATATATATATATATATATAAAAT
>NW_015592092.1:0-324 GCF_001515605.1 Sinocyclocheilus anshuiensis | reverse complement strand
CCTGAGTTCAAGTCTAGTCTGTCCTGTTTATTACCTGTTTTACCTTGATTCTTGATTCTAGCCCGGTTTACCTCGACCTGTCTGATCTCTGCCTGCCCTGTAGCTTATAGCCTGTCTTGGATTAACCCTTTGCCTGCTGTTTCGGATTGTGTTTGCACCTCGCCTGGACTATCTTTTGTTTCTGGATTCCCCGTTCGCATCGCCCTCAGGATTAAGTTCGCAGTCGATCAACCCACGCCTGTTTAAGGATCACTCTTGTGTCTCGTCTGTACCATACCGGTTTGCTGGTGTTCGACCTTGCCTGTGTTTTGACCATGTCTCTGA
>NW_015592091.1:0-324 GCF_001515605.1 Sinocyclocheilus anshuiensis | reverse complement strand
GAAAATTCTTGAAAATAACTGGCTCGGCTGATTTTTCCACTGTCATTGCTTCCCATACTTGAGGGGATAGTTCACCCAAAAGTGAAAATGCTGTCATCATTTACTTCCCCTCATTTTTTTCGTGTGTGGAACACAAAAGAAGTTATTTAGAAGAATGGCTTAAAGTCACCATGAAATCAAAATTGACAATTCTTATTTTGTAATGGAATACTGTAGTGTTTATTATAAATTATTTAACTGTGCACCTCATTATTTTTAAAAAAATGCATGTGCCCTCGCAATCTTTAATCAAAAACATTAACCTCCCCTCCCCCTCAAAACGAC
>NW_015592090.1:0-315 GCF_001515605.1 Sinocyclocheilus anshuiensis | reverse complement strand
GCCCAGGCCAGACTCGGGTCAGAGAGCTGTGGGAGAACAGAAGAGATTCAGACCCTGCTGCTGTACACTTCATTTACTGCTTCCGCCAAACTGCGAGACACACACAACCAAAACACACACACATGTGGCGCTGAACTTTTGTTTGAACTGAGATGACCATCAAGTGAAATGATTGACAGTAAAGTTTGAAATACATTTTCCATTAAATACTAGCAAAGCATCTCTGTTTTTACGAGATTTTTTCCAAATGCAAATAGTCTTCAATTCAATCATCTGTATGTGTGTGTGTGTGTGTGTGTGTGTGTGTGTGTGTGT
>NW_015592089.1:0-324 GCF_001515605.1 Sinocyclocheilus anshuiensis | reverse complement strand
GACGTTTGTACAATTACACTAAAAGAGCTTTTACTTGCTAAAAAACTATCAATCAGACGACAGAAGGCATGCAGGAGATAGTGTGCAACAGGTTTAACAGCAAAGTTTTGGTCATGTTGATCATTTAGAGAACTTAGAAAATGTTCAGTAGGCTTTTTAGGGTTAACTAACCTGTTTGTTTTCTCCAGGCTTTATATGAGCTTTTAAAGTGTAACTATAACATCCAGGAAGCTCTTGAACGGTATTGCAGCAACCACAAGTCCTCAAAGGGTAAGTGGAAATATTGGTGTAATTATGGTTGTTTTGTTATAGTAGGCTTGTTGA
>NW_015592088.1:0-324 GCF_001515605.1 Sinocyclocheilus anshuiensis | reverse complement strand
TTTCCCTTCTGGGCCTCCCAGCGGAGCAGGCTCAGTGCGAGTGGCATCAAGGATGTCCTTGGAGATGTTCCATTGAATGGGCCTGATTATCAGAGCTGGAGGGAGAATGGGTTCCGGTTAACCCTAACCCTTAATGTGGAGTAATTATTTAAAAATCTTTTAATTATAACTACCTAATCCTAGGGTTAGGATTAACCCTAACCCTAACTCTACCTAACTACCTATAACCTAACCCTAACTTACAAACTTATGTGATTTGATAAAATACATAATGAAAGTTTCAAGCTACACATGACAATTAATGAGATTAATACAACACTTCTA
>NW_015592087.1:0-324 GCF_001515605.1 Sinocyclocheilus anshuiensis | reverse complement strand
ACTCACACTCTCTCAGTCCATTACACCTGTTTAAGGATAAAGACATAAATAATATAATGCAATATATACTAATAAGTAAGCTAACCACAGAGTAAGCAACAGAGTCATAATTCTACCCATAATTTTTCTGTCTGTAGTCACAAGCAAAAAGACAATGAAAAATATCTTACCGTTTGAAGACCGCAGGGACATCTATTGAACACTGAGTATTAGATGTCTCAGATGGTGGTCGTCCAATGCTGCAAATTTGGCTGCTTGTGCGGCCATAGGTTGCTGATTGTACACTGATCACCCCAGTATCTGAACAGAAGAAAAACATCAATA
>NW_015592086.1:0-324 GCF_001515605.1 Sinocyclocheilus anshuiensis | reverse complement strand
TTAAAGCTACCCTCGTGGAGATTACTACTTTCTTTGTGATCCTGTTAACGTTAGATAGCCTATACGTATGTGCGCGACAAAGAATGTTGCGCTCTTAGTTTCTATAGAAAGATTGCCAATGGCTGATCCAACATTTGGGCGCAACTTCCATTAAAGCTAATTTGCTACGTTATGTACGTTGTTTGTTTGGTAGGCAAGCCTACTGGTTGATCCCATACCTGATAAACCCACAGAAATTCGCACTTGTTTTTGGTCACAATCTATAACGTTATGTGTTAAAGGTGCAGACAGAGGATGATGCAGCGGAGAATAAGCGAATAAATA
>NW_015592085.1:0-324 GCF_001515605.1 Sinocyclocheilus anshuiensis | reverse complement strand
AGTGAGCTTTAGACATAACCTAGTGAATATTTCATGACTTTGGTGAAAATGACCATTGTACAGCATTTTTCATGTTTGAACAATTTGCTATTAACTGAAAACTGAATTGTATTGTAATGCAAGTTGTAATGTTTTTTTTCTCCATATAATGGAAGTCAATAGTAGTAACCAAAACTGTTAAGAAAATTCTTCAAAATATCTTCTTTTAATAGGCTGTTGTATATTTTATGAAGAAAGAAAGTAATACATGTTTTGAGCTGACATGAGGGTGAATGATAACAGTATTTTCATTTATGGCTGAACTATCCCTTTAATATATATATA
>NW_015592084.1:0-324 GCF_001515605.1 Sinocyclocheilus anshuiensis | reverse complement strand
GACTAATGAGTTTATGGTCACCGAATATGTTTTTTTTTTCTGAGGAAAATGTGACATTACGTGACATTGTTTCCAAGCTGTTATACTGACATATTTCCACGGCTGAAACACTGAGCAATTACATGAGACAGAATATGGATTTTGGCAAGTTCTACTTTTTTTTAGCTTACCTTCAGATGTTCATTCATGTTTATTTCATGCTGAAACTGTTATCAAAGTAGGGCTGCAACAAACGATTATTTTGATAACTGATCAATCTAACAATTATTATAACGATTAATCGACTAATCATCGATTATTTCGCTGATTAATCAGTAGACATTT
>NW_015592083.1:0-324 GCF_001515605.1 Sinocyclocheilus anshuiensis | reverse complement strand
GGGCAAAAACAAAAGTTGCGTTTATAATTTTGTTCAGTGTATATATAAGCTCAAAAAGGACTATATATATATATATATATTAGTCAATTAATAGAATTATTGTCAAATATTATCATTTATTCTATAATACCGTTAATATAATTAATATAAACATAATATATTTGATCATTTTATATTTTAAAATATAAATATTACATTTTAAAATATATATCTGTGTTTTTGCTCCATCAACTGTCACAGTTTCATGCTCTACAAGATAATTTTTGGTTCCCAGTTCAGTAACGGTTTGTCCTTTGATCAGGAGCGTGAGTTGGTATTGAAGAG
>NW_015592082.1:0-324 GCF_001515605.1 Sinocyclocheilus anshuiensis | reverse complement strand
GCAAGGTAACCTTGTCCGGTAACCCAGGCTATTATGGGCTTCTGAAAGCCGCTGTGCTTCCAAATGAAAAGTACCGAAAATAAATCACAGTTTCCCACCAAGAGACAATAGTTACATGACAATACAAAAACTAGCGTTACAGTTTATAGATCTTTAAATTCAGACTGTGCTGCTTAACCCTGGGTCTTTTTAGGCCACTTTTAACCCTAGGCAAAGCCAGATTTCAATATAAACAAATGAAATTCTTAACTAAAACTTGAAGTAAAATTATAGATGTTGCCTTGGCAACCAAAAGCTACAGTATGGAGAAATATTATATATATA
>NW_015592081.1:0-324 GCF_001515605.1 Sinocyclocheilus anshuiensis | reverse complement strand
AAATGTATTTATCGATATAAAATACGATCAGTATATTATAAACTTACCGCTGATTGTGAGTGTACATTTATGATAAACAAAAAAAAATCGTTAATCTTCAGATCAGTATCTCCTGCGCAAACCAGTCAGAGATCAATTTGAATGTTGCTAAGGGCTTTCAGCCAATTAGAGATATTATACACTATTATTGTGCTATTTTGCCATGCACACAAGACTACTTTTGCTATACTATTTTTGCCATATGAATATATTTTATTAAAAATAAATAAATAAATACTGTAGTTTGTTCTAAACAATAATTCGGGCTTTAAATACCCCCAACAT
>NW_015592080.1:0-324 GCF_001515605.1 Sinocyclocheilus anshuiensis | reverse complement strand
GTGTGTGTATGTGTGTGTGTGTGTGTGTAAACACTCCGCCAGCGAGCGCCACTCTGTTTAGTTTGTGTTTCCTCTGCGGCCACGCCCACTCCACGCGTCATCACTTCACAACACTGAGCTTACTCTGTCCAAATTTATGGATATTGACGAAAACCGCTCATTTTGTTTAGATCAACCAGAAAAAAATGGTACATCAATTTTTTAATGAATGTTACCATTCAGAAAAGTTTTGGCGAGATTTATCTTTGTAGGTCCAAGAGATTTGACCTCACAAGATGTTTTACACTCTAAAAAATGCTGGGTTAAATGCAACCCAGTGCTGGG
>NW_015592079.1:0-324 GCF_001515605.1 Sinocyclocheilus anshuiensis | reverse complement strand
TTTTTTTTTTTACTTTTATGAAGTACAGCAGTTTTATTTTCCAGGTTAACAGAAAAATGAAATTCATGTCTACTTCAAAAACATTCAATATCAAGATAACATATTAATTTGTATGTTGCTTGAAAAAGGTTTGTGGTATATTTTTATTGACTGCCACAACCCGATACCTACCTCTCATTCTGTCAACAATGCCACCACCGTTGCAACACAAATACAAGCAATATTCACATTCTTACTCAAAACACACATGAAAAGAATGCTTTGTAGTGTGAGTGTGGATGCAGAGCGCTGGGTTCTTGCCATGTGAAATATGGAAGAAATCAG
>NW_015592078.1:0-324 GCF_001515605.1 Sinocyclocheilus anshuiensis | reverse complement strand
ACCTCCGCCATTATCCCTGATGTACCAGAGGGGACCATTAAGTAATAGCTCGCCTCTAACCATTTACATAACACATTCTGCAATAAAATCAAACCCATTTTTGTTACAGACCTCTAGTGGTTATCATCTGTTCTTTATGTTGGGCATTCAACGTGTTTTAATCATTATTTTTAACATAATGGGTTGCTTTCCAGCAGGAAATCGTCATCATGGCATACATCCCTCCGTATTCGTAAGAAGTCAGACAAAAGAGAGAAGGAAAATAAAAAGGAGGCCAATCTTGAAAATGGATACAGGAAATCCAGAGAGGGACTAACCAACAAG
>NW_015592077.1:0-324 GCF_001515605.1 Sinocyclocheilus anshuiensis | reverse complement strand
TTGCTAATTAGATAAATCAGCACTCCAAGAGCTGTCAAGCACTGATGGATGGTATCAGAAGTCATGTGCCCCGGTGTAATGGCGGAAGGGTGGGAGGACAGTTGTCGCCCAACAGAAAGAGAGCAGTCTGGGTGCGCTACCAAAGGACGAGGGGGAGCGGACGATACCGGCAAGATGGGCAGATGAGCGCGAACCGCAGAAAAAGAGGGGGTCTTGAGCGTAGTGACAATGCAAATCAAAAAAGGCAGAGTAAACATGATTGATTCAGGCGGAGGCTGTCGGAGAGGGGGAAATTGGATTCAATGGACAGCTGGATGTCTGCAG
>NW_015592076.1:0-324 GCF_001515605.1 Sinocyclocheilus anshuiensis | reverse complement strand
GTGCCCAGAGCAGTTGCTTGAGTGTTGCTATGCGGTTGCTAGGGTTCCTGGGATGGTTGCTAGGGTGTTGCAATGCGGTTGCTAGGGTACCTGGTGAGGTTGCTAAGGTATTGTTATGCGGTTGCTACTGTGTTGCTATGCGGTTACTAAGGTACTCAGGGTCGTTGCTAGGGTGTTGTTAGGTGGTTGCTATGGTACCAGGGTTGGTTGCTAAGGTGTTGCTATGCGGTTGCTAAAGTACCCGGGGCGGTTGCTAAGGTGTTGCTATGCGGTTGCTACGGTACCCAGAGCAGTTGCTAGGGTGTTGCTATGCGGTTGCTAGTG
>NW_015592075.1:0-324 GCF_001515605.1 Sinocyclocheilus anshuiensis | reverse complement strand
TTTCAGCAGCCATTACTCCAGTCTTCAGTGTCACATGATCCTTCTTCTTTTACAGGATTCTTTGATGAAAAGGAAGTTCAAAAAAGCAGCATTTATTTAAAATATTTTTAAATATTTTATAATGTTATGAATGTCTTTACTCTCAATTTTGATCAATTTAATACATTCTTGCTGAATAATTGTAATTGTTTTTTTTAATTCTTAATAACCTCAAACTTTTGATCAGTAGTGTATTATCTTGTGTATAATGATTATCTCATAATCATGATAGTTGCACCGGCCTGAAATGAAGATGGACACAGTTTTTGTTTTATCCAGCTGTAT
>NW_015592074.1:0-324 GCF_001515605.1 Sinocyclocheilus anshuiensis | reverse complement strand
TGAGTGAGTGAGTGCGAGAGTGAGTGAGTGAGTGCGAGCGAGCGAGAGTGAGTGAGCGAGTGAGCGAGTGAGTGAGCGAGTGAGCGAGTGAGTGCCAGCGAGTGTGAGTGAGCGATTGTGTGCGTGCATGAGTGTGTGAGTGAGTGAGTGCGAGCGAGTGTGAGCGAGTGTGCGTGAGCGAGCGAGTGCGAGCGAGCGAGTGCGTGAGTGAGTGAGTGTGAGCAAGTGAGTGCATGCGTGAATGAGTGAGTGCGAGCGATTGCGAGTCTGTGTGCGTGTGTGCGTGTGTGCGTGTGTGCGTGTGTGAGTGTGTGAGTGTGTGAG
>NW_015592073.1:0-324 GCF_001515605.1 Sinocyclocheilus anshuiensis | reverse complement strand
TAATATTGATTTATTTTCTGCTCGATTCATGAATCGATATATTAAGATTACCAGGATATCAAAACATTCAGTAAAAACATGTTGTTCATTTAAAAATCGATTACACATATTAAGATCAATCACTTACATTGAGAATTTCTTGAAGAAATATCGTTGTTTAATTGTCAACACTGCTCCCTAGTGGTCAGGAGCATTTCCGTTGTGTTGTGAGCTTATGTTTGCTTTTTAATTTTGTTGTGTTGTGAGCTTATGTTTGTTTTTTGTTTTTTTATTTTGTTTTGTTGTGAGCTTATGTTTGCTTTTTTAATTGCGTTGTGTTGTGAG
>NW_015592072.1:0-324 GCF_001515605.1 Sinocyclocheilus anshuiensis | reverse complement strand
TCTCTTCACAGACACCATGATGAAGCACCTGCAGTCGATGGACGCGGCCCGCAGCTTCTCGGAGTTTCGTCAGGAGGCCAGCATGCTCCACTCCCTGCAGCACCCGTGTATTGTGGCTCTGGTGGGCATCAGCATCCACCCGCTCTGCTTCTCCCTGCAGCTGGCGCCGCTGGGCAGCCTCAACACCATCCTGGAGGAGCGAGCCAAAGGTGTGACGCATGACCATCAACACGGGAATTAGCCTGTGTTTGTGTGTATTTGCACAAAACATTGCCAAACATATAAGCAGTAATGATCAGGCAACAATATATAATAATTTCTTGT
>NW_015592071.1:0-324 GCF_001515605.1 Sinocyclocheilus anshuiensis | reverse complement strand
TGTGCTGCAGTTCTATGGATGTTTTGCCCGCCAGGTCTTCGAACCGGTCACGTGACTGAAAACTATCAATAGGTCATTTACTGTAACATTTCTATCGTAAAACAGTTGACTACTATTAAGTGATTTGCATTTTGCAAATTTCCATCTTAACCCGCTTTAAACTGACACATCGCGCTGGAATTCGTGATCTGCTTCTGTGAACAGTAAACCCCGCCTACTTTGATTTGATTGGTCATCTTAATTATTTTGACATTGATGAGCGCTGTTAGACCGCTGAGACAGACCAGGCTGAAAATGTAACTTTTAAAGCTTTTTGTCATCCTA
>NW_015592070.1:0-324 GCF_001515605.1 Sinocyclocheilus anshuiensis | reverse complement strand
GTAGATGAGTTTGTTTCTTCATCAGCACAGATTTGGAGAAATTTAACATTACATCACTTGATCACCAGTGGATCCTCTGCAGTAAATGGGTGCCATCAGAAAAGCTGTGTTATTATAAATTATGGACTATTACTTGGGTCAAATGATGGTTTAAGTTTAAGATGGTTTGAAACACCTTAATGATGGAATTGTTTCTTACAAACATGCAGCTTTTCACTTCACAATACTTTAAATGATGGACTGGAGTTGTGTGTATTACTTGTGAATTACTGTGATGTCTTTATCAGCTGTTTGGACTCTCTTTCTGATGGCACCCATTCACTG
>NW_015592069.1:0-323 GCF_001515605.1 Sinocyclocheilus anshuiensis | reverse complement strand
GCTGGACACCTGCAACACACACACACACACACACACACATTAAACTCATAAACAAACACATAAACTCACATTTGTGGCAGTTGTTATCTTTATGTAACAACTCGTTCAACTTTTTCAAGTTAATTTTATCTGCTTGTATAAGTACATTAGTGGATTGATGAGATCAAAGCTAATAGTCATGAACTAAAGACACATAACTATCAATCTGATGGTCTAATTAAATTAGATCTGCATTTACTCATTAAAAGTCATGTTTCTGTATTTCGTGGCATACAGAAAATCATGATGATTTATACACACACACACACACACACACACACACA
>NW_015592068.1:0-324 GCF_001515605.1 Sinocyclocheilus anshuiensis | reverse complement strand
GCCCAAGCCATCTTACCTTCATTCTCTCTACAGTATTTCAGCATGGCTCCACCACCCCGACTCCCCACCATCGGCCCGTTCCTACCCCAGCACGGAGGGGGAGTGCTCTGGGTCCGGGATAAATGATAAACCGAGATAAACTTTACTCTGTTTATTATATGTAAGTGTGAACTCGTGAATGAGGGGCGCTCTTTTAAAGTGGTGCAACCTTCTGGACTTTCATTTAACTTCTACCCGACCCACGATGGAAGTGAACGTCACTAGGTTACGTATGTAACCCTAATTCCACGAGGGAACGAGACGCTGTGTCACAAAATGCTTTGG
>NW_015592067.1:0-324 GCF_001515605.1 Sinocyclocheilus anshuiensis | reverse complement strand
TGTGTGTGTGTGTATGGAGAACAACAGTTTAAACCATTTGCATTTGGGAGAAATGCTGGTTTAGTCTGTTTGTGTTTGAGATCATCAGTTTAATTGGTTTTTAACTGGAAAGCAGTTGGTTTAGTCCATATTTATATGGGGAAAAAATGCAGTTAAGTCTGTATATTTGGACCAAACAATAGTTTTTAGTGTGTTTTGTGTTTGAAGAACCATAGTTTAGTGTGCATATGTGGAAAATAACAGTTTAAACCATTTGCATTTGGGAGAAAAGCTGGTTTTGTTGATACGTGTCTGGAATAACCAGTTTAATCTGTTGGCATTTGG
>NW_015592066.1:0-324 GCF_001515605.1 Sinocyclocheilus anshuiensis | reverse complement strand
CACAGAGATTGATAACACTTTTGTCTTGCATGCTTCCAAATGCCGTTTCTTTCTCTCCAGCTTCCGTTCTGGAACGGTTGTGATAATGACGATCAGTGCGTTCCCAACCTCGTCCTGCAGAGCAGCTCTGATCTGTTAGACCGCAGGTTTGTCCTCAAACACACTCTTCTGCTCTTCCTCACACCTCAGTCTTTATGCAGGGCTTCTGCTGGCCTTGCATTTTACTTACTTAGTGTTTTTGTGTTGTTTAGTAAACATTAGGGATGCACCGATACCACTTTTTACCAGTACTCGCCCGATACCGATACTTTTATTTTTGGTACT
>NW_015592065.1:0-324 GCF_001515605.1 Sinocyclocheilus anshuiensis | reverse complement strand
TTTAAATCTGAGCTTGGCTTTTTCCCGCATATGGCACGTGTGCGCACTAGAGAGAATTGCGGCTGGCTTCATTGCACAGAATATGCACTGTGAGACACGTGTGTATTGCTTGTGCTTCCACTTCGCTGTTATTTTAGTCTTTTACTTTAGATATGCTTTAATTTCTGCCATTTGGAATGCAGTACATATTAGATGCATGAAACTCACGTACTAACAGATTTTGCGTGCGCTTTGTGTTTGTTTGTCCTGAAGCTCGATCGTGGCTGTGGTTAAATGCATTTGCATCTACTTT
The DNA here is from genome assembly GCF_001515605.1 of Sinocyclocheilus anshuiensis. NCBI lineage: Eukaryota > Metazoa > Chordata > Actinopteri > Cypriniformes > Cyprinidae > Sinocyclocheilus > Sinocyclocheilus anshuiensis. Next base: position 32 of record NW_015592065.1, on the reverse strand, counting down.
TATGATACGAAATTGATGTAAACACAGTCAGT
>NW_015592064.1:0-324 GCF_001515605.1 Sinocyclocheilus anshuiensis | reverse complement strand
GAAAGTTCAAAATAACAGCATTTATTTGAAATAGAAATCTTTTGTTACATTAAATGTCTTTAATGTCACTTTAGATCAATTTAATGAAACCTTGAATAAAAGCATTAATTTCTTAAAATAATCTCTTACTGACCCCCAAACCATTGGACAGTAGTGTATTTATTATGACTGCCATTCCTGTAAAAGGCAAATACTACCACAATGTATAAAAACTTCTAACTTACATAATATATCCGTTTTACACTAAAATAATGAGAGTTTCAGGGAGACATGTATTTAATTGTCAAGAAAATAATGTCACAAAAAAAACGTAATTCTTAAATG
>NW_015592063.1:0-319 GCF_001515605.1 Sinocyclocheilus anshuiensis | reverse complement strand
GTGTGTGTGTGTGTGTGTGTGTGTGTGTGTGTGTTGATCGAAATTCTAGTGTTGTCACATACAGCTTGTAAAGAAGCTCAAAATAGTAAGAAAATTACAATAACAATGAAAATGTAAAAATACAGAAAAATATACTTTCATTGAATCTGTATATATAATGCATTATAAAGACATTTAAAATGCCTTATAATATTTATGTTTGTTCTTTTAAGCAGTTTTTTTCCCCATCTGTTCATTAATAATTGTAACCATAGTTTTATTATTCATCATAATAGTTACTTATTTATGGTTTTACCTTCAAAGAGTATCATGCAAGTAT
>NW_015592062.1:0-324 GCF_001515605.1 Sinocyclocheilus anshuiensis | reverse complement strand
GGTAATTATTTACAATACAGCAAATCTATGCTCCTTACTTCATTAAAATTGAATTCCTTTGGTAAACATAACTGTCAGAAATGTGCAGTCCTGCAAGTGTCAAATTGTACATTCACAATATGTTTGCATCTTTTTTTTTCTTGTTGTTTTGGGGGGTTATTCTTGTACATAATGCAAAAAAGGGCAAATGCATTGTTTTTACAAAAAGCTTTTTATTAAGAACATTCATACGTGCTATATTCCACCATGGACCCTTTGTTTGTTTGTCATTAACCTTTCCCTTTCCTCACCCAGGATGTTTTGGAAAAAGGTGAACATTGTATG
>NW_015592061.1:0-324 GCF_001515605.1 Sinocyclocheilus anshuiensis | reverse complement strand
TTAGCGCTAGACATCAATGGTGTGATCTAACCTCAGTGGTGAAAACACCCTGCTTCTCTGACCGATACATGCTTGTGCAAGCAGATAACTTTAAGCCTGGGCTTGTGTTCATAGAAGCAGGAACAAAGGGAGGTCTTCTTAAGCCTATGAGTTACTATTTCACAAGTAAACGTAAACGAACCTTTAGAATAGACACCTCACAGGGCTTATGATCTTGCAGTCGCCTTTTATTTAGCATTTCTCAGAAATCTTTATCACTTAAGCAAATACATACATACATTTGCACACAAAAAGTATTCTCGTAGCTTTATAAAATTACGGTTG
>NW_015592060.1:0-324 GCF_001515605.1 Sinocyclocheilus anshuiensis | reverse complement strand
TTCTTTTTTCAAAGAAGTATTTTTGGTACAAAATGAAATAAAAGGAAAAAAAGCTTTTCGGAGGCATCTGGGGAAAAGCCACAGCATTGGATACCACGGTACGAGACAGTTTCTCGAGATCCAATTCATTCTAGAAGGACTTTTTTAAAAACGAAAGAAATATATCTATAAATTATGACTGAATACTGTGCTTTGTAATCTCGAAGGGTCATAACTCTTTTCACTGTGAGGTTTCTATGATACAACTAGCTGCTTTCTTGCCAAACTAAACAGCTCAACAGCATGTCTGATTGTGGTATCTTCTCTACGATTTTTGTTTGTTTG
>NW_015592059.1:0-324 GCF_001515605.1 Sinocyclocheilus anshuiensis | reverse complement strand
GACGGTTTAATTTTGCGCCGCAGCCAGCCGAGCTATCCCACAATCCCCTTCTGTTAATTCTGTCTGCTACATCAATTAAATTGTTTGTAGAAACTAATTGAATATGGCTTAATCACACATCTTAATAGCTTTCTGCGCCTCAAACTGGCTGTTAATTCCAGCAATAAAATGGAATGAGAGCGCTCACTGGGTAATTAGTACTGAGGCTTTTGAAGAAATTAGTGCTTTATGGGGCGCAATAAAAGTGAAGAGGAGTTGGCGGGAGACTTCCGAGGCCGAAATCTCTGCTCGCCTCTTTTGTGCTGAGCAGGGTGATTTGCACCT
>NW_015592058.1:0-324 GCF_001515605.1 Sinocyclocheilus anshuiensis | reverse complement strand
TAGAGAGTTTGCGAGAGAGGGCATGTTTGCCGCTCTCTCTCTCTGCGTCTCTTATTACTGCTGTTTTGGCAGCTGACTGTGGGTAATGGACGCCGAGCTGTCAGGGAAATTTGTAGCTGTCTGCTTTACAGGGGCTCTCCATTCCAATCAGCAGCTGTCAGCCTGGGCCCGGGTGGATATTAATGACGGCCACTAACTGCCTCGCAAATTCTCCACACTATTTGGGAGCTGGCATGAAATAGGGTTGTGCTTTCTCAGTGCGCTGCGGTAGACTAATGGAGAGGGCTCAGATATCTCACTGCACCAGAGACACAAGCTCTAAAA
>NW_015592057.1:0-324 GCF_001515605.1 Sinocyclocheilus anshuiensis | reverse complement strand
AGCCTGTGGAGGAGGCCCCAAAGGATGCTCCACCCATCAATGTACAGAACGCATTTGAGGAGCTGGGGCATGTCGTAACCACGGAGACAGCCCCGCCCACACAGCCACAGGCCAATAACAGCCTGTCCTTCCAGGACAAGATGGCAGCGAGGGAGGCGCAAGCCAATCAGCCATTCAGGAAGAAAATTCAAGGGGCAGGGCAAGAGAGGGGCAAGTTCGGATGGGGTAAGACTCAATTATATTAGATACTGTAGGAGTCGGTGGCTGTCAAGATTTTGTTCTGCTTATCTGTAATGAAACAGACTGACCTACTCAAAAACCTCT
>NW_015592056.1:0-324 GCF_001515605.1 Sinocyclocheilus anshuiensis | reverse complement strand
TGACATTCAAAAGCATCACAGTAAGTGTAACTTCAGATATATTTAGTTTGGTCAGTGCGCTTTATGGCATAGATTCAACACAGCACAGAATATCTTCTGTGCACACACACACACACGTTAGTGCATTTTTCTGTGAGCGGAAAGTAGGACAGGTCTATTGATACCCATTGAATCATTTCAGATGAGTCTTAAAAAAGCACCATGGAAGTGAGATGTACAATGAAGCTATCATAGTCTCAAACTGATTTTTAGCATAGTAGCCATGCAATTTGTAATGAAATTACAGTAACACTTTACTTGAAGGGGTGTGCATAAGACTGACAT
>NW_015592055.1:0-324 GCF_001515605.1 Sinocyclocheilus anshuiensis | reverse complement strand
CTTTGCAGCTGTACCGTGTTATGGCAGACTTTGAATGGACCATTGATATCCTTGATGATGCTACATTGTATTTTTGCCCATGTCTCTCGATTGGGGGTCTCAAGGCATGGGTCGTAGTCTGGTTTTGCATCCGGACATATGCTTCCTTTCCAGCTGTCCACAAACTCCAGGATATTTGAAGTTGGCAAATTTCCCTGAGTGGTAAAGTCATCTTTTCCATTTTCATTGAAATTTCCACACAGACCACAAACGTCTCCCTGTCAAAAAACAATAAAGCACAGATGTTGCGCTACAAATAAATCAAATTCAGGGACTGTTGCAAAT
>NW_015592054.1:0-324 GCF_001515605.1 Sinocyclocheilus anshuiensis | reverse complement strand
CTGATTTTCAAAGGAAGCAGTATTTAAATATGCGTAATTAAATTAATAGTTCATAAAAAGAAGTTTTGTTATTAATTACTCATCTCCATGTCCTTCTAAATGTTTATGACTCTTTATTTCCTCAGTGGAACACTAAAAGAGAAATTATGAAGGTTGTAACTACATGGAAAAGAGCAACTAAACTGACATTACTGCACTAATATTGCCTTGGTCAAAAACAGCTAACGCCAGATAGGTTAAACTTTTGGCATCCTTGTTTTGTGTTTACAGCTGCAAGACGGCAAAACATTGGCATGGTTATGGCTATGTAAACCACAACAGTTT
>NW_015592053.1:0-324 GCF_001515605.1 Sinocyclocheilus anshuiensis | reverse complement strand
TGATGTGACTTGAGTGCTACTGACTGAACAAATGCATCACGCTGCAGGAAAGAGAGATTCGATTCATATTTCTCTGATTCTGCTGTCAGAGATTATGAGCTGAAAGTGTGTGTCTGGAGGAGAGGAGAGAAATTCAGAAATGACCTTCAGTTCTTTTGATATTTTCACATGAGATCAAAATCAGCACAAGAAAAAGTTCATTAAAAAGTTAGTTAAAATGCAATTGAATAAACACTGTTCATCTTATTTGTATGAAAAACCTTGCTGCAAAAAGATAAAACAATGATGAAATAGCAATAATAATAAATATAGAATATTACAAAT
>NW_015592052.1:0-324 GCF_001515605.1 Sinocyclocheilus anshuiensis | reverse complement strand
TCGAGGAAGGCTGCGCTGCGGAATCCTCTGCCAGCTGTTCAATCCCGCCTCACAGCAAGCGGCGCTCGCACTAACGCCAATTCTGTCTGTGTTTTGAATTCAGTAAATCTGTTTTGGCAAATACAGACAACGTGATTATTTTTCATTAGTCCAACATCCAGCCGCGCAAGAAAACATGCAATGTACATGAGACGTGATCAATAAGAGAAGTCGTCTTTCACTAGGCTATTGTAATGTAAAATAGAGAAAAACATTTTACATTTAAGTAACTAATAGCTTATTCTTAACCTTGGACCTTATTCTTGAAACACAAAATTACCAATA
>NW_015592051.1:0-324 GCF_001515605.1 Sinocyclocheilus anshuiensis | reverse complement strand
CATAAGCACATAAGAGAAAACAAGTACACAAACACTTTAAAGCTTTTTTCTCAGTGAGAGATAGTTGATTTCTTGCAATGTTAAGAGTAAAGCTTGCACATATGAAACCTTCTTCTGTATGAAATTACATATTATTTACAATGAAAGACAGTTTATAATGTGTTAGATGCTTTTTGGAACAACATTTTTTGTTAGAGCTTCAATGTACAGCAAGATTAGTTTTAGAGCTTCTATGAACAGTAATACTTCAAAAAATGAAGAGAAAACAAGTAGACATATGCAGTAATGCTTCTTTCTCAGTGAGAGATAGATGGTCTATGCAAT
>NW_015592050.1:0-324 GCF_001515605.1 Sinocyclocheilus anshuiensis | reverse complement strand
TTATTATTATTATTAGCATCATTTTAACAAGTCATTATATAATTTGTCTAAGCATTGTAATCATGAAATATTTGCTTGACTAACTGCAAATATGTATTTTTGAACAACCCGTATATCAAAGATAAAGCCAATTATTGTGAATAGAAACAGAATCACAAACTGGGCAATAGAGCATTAAAGAAATTGCATTTTAGTTAATACTTTTCAAACGTTTATTCATTCATTTAGTCGATCACTAAATCATTCATGTAATTACAACAAACACCTATAGGGGTCAGCACTAACAGCACCTGCGTTACTTAAAAAAAAAAAAAAAAAAAAAAA
>NW_015592049.1:0-324 GCF_001515605.1 Sinocyclocheilus anshuiensis | reverse complement strand
GACTTCAGACTGCTTTTGTGCTCCAGGGTCACATATCTTTAAAAACAAAAACTAATAAAAAATGATAAATGAACATAATAAAATTTCTGAGATAAAACTAAAACTAAAACTAAAGCGTAAATAAAAATGAATTACAAGTATTTAGAAATATATAAAAAAACTAATACAAATGAAAAAAGCATAAATAAAACATAAATAAAACTAAAACTAAAGATTTTACAAACAAAAAAATAATACAAATGACCAAAACACATAAAAAAATTATTAAAAATGAAACTAAAAAGAAAACTGAAAATCTAAAAATAAAAAGCAAATTCAAAAAAT
>NW_015592048.1:0-324 GCF_001515605.1 Sinocyclocheilus anshuiensis | reverse complement strand
GGCAGCAGAGGAGCACTTATTGGCTTATTAGTCATTCATTTCTACGTTTTCCTTTATATTTTGAAATGATAAAATAACGATTATAAAATCACTAGGCTATTATAAAATATAAAATCATCAAGAAATCAGATTTTGGCAGAGTTCTGCTCTTTTTTTTGTGTATGTAGTAAGAAAAATCACAAAGTGCTTTGAAAAACAAGCTTTTCTTCAATTTGCGACTATATCACATAATCACTGAAGCTGTTGGTCAGTTCCGTATAAGACTATAGAAGAATAACAGTACATTTAATAAGAGTACAATATATACCTTTTCTACATAAAAAT
>NW_015592047.1:0-324 GCF_001515605.1 Sinocyclocheilus anshuiensis | reverse complement strand
AGCAATCAGCCTAGCAAAAAGACAAACACTGCAACAATTTACAGTAATTAATACACTTTTGTTATCCAAGCCAGTTTCTGCTGGATTTAATTAATCATATTACATATTACTATATTTCATTCAGATTTCACACAGATTATACAGACATGCTGCAAAGCTGAGGAGCTCTAGCATTTTTGAGCAGAGTTCTCTAGCTGCAGTGGACCATTACCCATATTAGCGGACTATAGTGTTGCCATGGGTGACAGTGAATATAAGGAAATATCAGACCACTGAATGATGTGAATCAAGTATTAAAGGGTTAGTTCACCCAAAAATTTTAAT
>NW_015592046.1:0-324 GCF_001515605.1 Sinocyclocheilus anshuiensis | reverse complement strand
CTACTAATGCCCTCTGCTTTTACACTGGGAGGCTGTACCGCAACTGGAGAGGATTCTTCTGCTCAAGTGCTCATCTTTGAGTCAGAACTGCATGCATGTGGCAGCACACCAATAGTGATATTATGGTTGTTTTATGTGTGTGCGTGTGTGTAGGTTTCTGTGAGCAACACTTACACTGATAACCCTTTAGGTGACTGAAAATGAGCTTGTCTATATGTTCTCCATCATCTACACTCCACAAGAGGCTTCATATGGTGGTCCTATATCAGGAGCTGTGGTGCAGTGGTTAGTATTGAGTGTCACTATCCAAGGTAAGGACTAAAT
>NW_015592045.1:0-324 GCF_001515605.1 Sinocyclocheilus anshuiensis | reverse complement strand
GAAAGTCATATACACCTAGGATGCCTCGGGGGTGAGTAAAAAACACAGCCTGATTTTCATTTTTGGGTGAACTAACCCTTTAACGCATCCTTGCTAAATAAAGTACTTTTTTTTTCCAAAGAAAAAAAGAATGCTGACTCCGAATGTTTCCCTATTAGTGAAGATTCATTTTGCTGTTTTTTTAGCTTTAAGTAATATCAGCACACAACAGCCAGTGCCCTCTAGCGGATGAGCATCCCTGTGGTGCATTTGTGAAGTTCAGCCTGCTGAGAGAGAAAGTTTCTCTTTAAAGGGGTCATATGATGCTGCTAAAAAGAACATTAT
>NW_015592044.1:0-324 GCF_001515605.1 Sinocyclocheilus anshuiensis | reverse complement strand
AATATAAACCATGCAAATTTGAAGTTCGTATTTCTTGTATTGAGCCAAGTGATCAGTTCGGGATGTATGAGTTATTTACTGCTAAATTACAATTTCGCTGTACCAATTTGCAGGTCAGAGTTCAGCAAAGTTGAACTTTGGTACTTAGTAGAAGAAAAAATGGTCCAGTTCTCAGATCTCTAGTAACTAAATGTTAACTATGACTTCTGCCTCAATAAGCTCCTAATTTGTGGCTTATTAATAGTTAGTAAGGTAGTAGTTAGCTTTTGGTATGGGGTCGGATTAAGGGATCTAAAATATGATCATACAGAATAAGGCATTAAT
>NW_015592043.1:0-324 GCF_001515605.1 Sinocyclocheilus anshuiensis | reverse complement strand
TAAATTTAAACCCAGCTGCAAAATATTTGCTTCTGATCTACATTTCTTATTATCAACACTTCAAAATTTCTCTTCTAATAAAAAGCTCTGAAGACATCTCGTATTATAGAATGGGTTTTAAGTAAATTGTAATTTGTTAATTTTTTTCCCGTCTCTCCTCTGTATTCCCTCATATGTTCTATGTTCTTTGTTCTGTATTATTTGTTTCTTTTGTATTGAATTATATTTATGCAATTAAAAAATGTAGAAAGAAATGAAAGAAAATCAATACACGATTTTTTTCATATATATACAGTGGGTACGGAAAGTATTCAGACCCCCTTC
>NW_015592042.1:0-324 GCF_001515605.1 Sinocyclocheilus anshuiensis | reverse complement strand
GAACAAAATGTAACCAACACAATAAATCAGTGCAAATAGTTTTAAAGCAGTTTAAATAGTTTTCAGTTTCCACATCTTTTAGGCTCTACGTTTACACTAGCGTGTTTTCGTTTTAAAACGCATAGCTTAGACAGAATCATCATTTCTGTTCATTTCCCACTGATTTACTGATGAGCATTAGCTGCTTCCAGCTCTCTCAGTCTGTTTTCTCTTCCACAATCGCTGTTCTGACTCCGAGGAAGCTCATTCACTGCTCATATGTTAAATCATATTACATGACCATAACCCACCCTGTCTCCTATGACGAACGTCCATTACACTTCC
>NW_015592041.1:0-324 GCF_001515605.1 Sinocyclocheilus anshuiensis | reverse complement strand
GTGTGTGTGTGTGTGTGTGTGTGTCAACCGTGTGTGACCATGTGTGTGTGAGACCGTGTGAGACCGTGTGTGTGAGACCGTGTGAGTGTGTGGTTCAGGTATATTTTACGTTATGGGGACAAATTTCCCCACAAAGAATGCAATATCCAAAATCCTTGTCCTTGTGGAGACATGTTTTGGTCTCCATGAGGAAACAAGCTAATAAATCACACAGAATTAAGCTTTTTGAGAATGTAAAAATGCCTGTAGTTTTGTGTGAGGGGTAGGGTTAGGGTAAGAGGATAGAAAATACAGACTGTACAGTAGAAAAACCATTACACCTAT
>NW_015592040.1:0-324 GCF_001515605.1 Sinocyclocheilus anshuiensis | reverse complement strand
GGACATTGCATGTGTGTATCTCACTGGAAATAACACGAAATTACTGTCTTACCTTCAAATAAAAATGCATTTATTCAACAAAACTTGAACAAAGCCACAAAAGTTAATGGCAACACTGGGCATTGCTTATATATGTATCAGCATCACTGGAAATAACACCAAAGTACTGTACTGTCTTACCTTCTAATAAAAATGCATTTATTCAGCAAAACTTGAACAAAGGCACGAAAGGTAATGGACTTTGTTTATACATACATACATATACACACACACAAATATATATATGTACATGTACAGTATAATCAATATGCACCAAATTACTAT
>NW_015592039.1:0-324 GCF_001515605.1 Sinocyclocheilus anshuiensis | reverse complement strand
CGAGGCGTTCCCCATAGCGACCCCTAGAGAACGCAGTGTCTCGTTTCCAACCATGGTTACATAAGTAACCTGAGATGTTTTCACAAAAGTAAGTGCAAATAAAAAGTGAAGTAATAAAAGGTGTAGAGTGTAAGCATTACTGTGTTCAAGGTTGGAAATGTGAATGCCATATAGTAGTGAAAGCTTTATCTTTGACAAAACTTTAAAATTGAGTAGTTGGTGTGTGGCCTAAACAACTAGTTGACTATTTGCATTAAAACACAGACTACTTTTAACTAAACTTAAACTTAAACTAAACGTGTGTTGCGGTGCTTAAAGAAATAT
>NW_015592038.1:0-324 GCF_001515605.1 Sinocyclocheilus anshuiensis | reverse complement strand
GAAAACACGTGTAACAGTATATTGGATCCGGGCAGCTCTTAAAGTTACAGCAGTCTAATATTCCTGCCGTCTGTAATTAATGTTAATCAAACAACAAAAAGAGAGAAAGTCTCTCACTGCTCTTGACTAAGTCACTTTTGTAACTTAGAAATATATATTTAATCAACACAGTGAAGAATATACAGTGTTTTTATACATTTGATTATTTGTATACAATGTTATATAGCATTTCTTATTTATTTGTTGTACTGTAGTTTTTTGTCCTGTTGCTTGTAGTTCGTTTCTTATTCTTATTTAATCGCTGACTGTTTACTTGTCTTCAGT
>NW_015592037.1:0-321 GCF_001515605.1 Sinocyclocheilus anshuiensis | reverse complement strand
GTTTTTTTTTTTTTTTTTTTTTTTTTTTTGTCCTCTTTATGCAGCCTTAATGCTTAATGCTTTGGCAGCATTATAATTGTCTTTTTTTTTTTTTTTTTTAATTCTCTGATGTAACCCATTTGAGGAATGGTACTTGTACCTTTTATGCTCCTTTCATATGTCCCCACCCCCATCCCACTGTTTCTATTTGAGCAGCATTTTTCTTTGTACTCTTGACCAGTGGTGTATAAAGTACCTGAAAGCCATACTCGAGTAAAAGTCTTAAACAGTGACTTAAACTTCTACCAAACTCATTTTCTGGTAAGATATCTGTACTTTTAC
>NW_015592036.1:0-324 GCF_001515605.1 Sinocyclocheilus anshuiensis | reverse complement strand
CATGAGTTTTGGCTGTCCCAGACGAAAGATTGGCATCGTGAAAAAATCGTGGCGATTTCTGTGATCGTGGCTCCTAATTGGTGGTCCTGTGTCGTACAGTGAGAGAGGTTCAAAGACGGCACACATAAAAAAATACATCTGCTAAAGTGTGATTTATCATGCTTTTTGTTTACTACTAGCACATGCTGCTGATGACATTTTATTCTTCTATAGTAACGTGTGTCGTATCCAGTGACGTCCTTAGGGTCCGGTGCGAGGTAGGGAGCGGGGCCCCTCGGTCCATTCGCGATCGCGTTCCGCGGGGTGGGGGTGTGGATGTGGTAT
>NW_015592035.1:0-324 GCF_001515605.1 Sinocyclocheilus anshuiensis | reverse complement strand
TACATCAATGGAAAGCTTATTTATTCAGCTTTCAGATAAATCTCAATTTCAAATTGACACTTAAGATTGGTTTTGTGGTCCAGGGTCACATATTATTAGCATTTAAAATAACTTTACTATTTGAATATATGCATTTATTTGATCAAAAATGCAGTAAAAATGCTAATATTGTGAAACATTTTTCTAATTTAAAATAACTGTTTTCTATTTGAATATATGTTCAAATGTAATTGATTCCTGTGATGCAAAGCAGAATTTTTAATTATTTTTTTCATTACTCCAGTCTTCAGTGACCCATGATCCTTCAGAAATCATTCTAATATG
>NW_015592034.1:0-324 GCF_001515605.1 Sinocyclocheilus anshuiensis | reverse complement strand
AATTCTAAATATAATATAATATAGTATAATTATTATATTATAATATGTAAATTCATAATTCTATTATATACTAATATATCATATGAATTCTAAATAATATAACATAACATAACATAATATAATATAATATACAAAAAAGTTGCAATAATAAGAGAAATAGCCTAGTCCAGTTTTTTATTATTTAGATATGCAAAAGTGTTCATTTTATAAACATTTAATGACAGCATGTAATGTTTTATTGTGCAATCATCTCAGCATGTTAACAATTGAGATACATAGGTAGGTACAGGTGCATCTCAATAAATTAGAATGTCGTGGAAAAGT
>NW_015592033.1:0-324 GCF_001515605.1 Sinocyclocheilus anshuiensis | reverse complement strand
ACGAACACACACACTGTTTCCCAATACTAAATACTACTATTATTTGTATAAAATATTATTTATTGAATAATAATATTTAATAAACAACAATAACAGCCATCATAAAAGTTCCTAGGCAATTCAGTCAAAAGTACAAAGGCAGCGCTCTGATATAGGCTACAGCATTGAAGTTACATCAAATATTATGTGATGAGATTTTGCCCTCAGCCAATAGCAAATGTGCTCTGGAACAAATAATAGATTAATGAAAGTGAAGTGACGTGTGGCGTCCCATACTCAGAATTTGTGCTCTGCATTTAAGCCATCCAAGTGCACACACACAGT
>NW_015592032.1:0-324 GCF_001515605.1 Sinocyclocheilus anshuiensis | reverse complement strand
TATTTTTATTTAATATAATTATTATGCTGATAATATAATTTGTAGAAAAAAAATGTTGTATTAAACTATGAAAATGGAAAATAGAAACATTTACATTTTTTTCTCAGATTATTTTTTTTTTGGGTGGGGGGTACTCCACAATATAGATATTTTTATTTATTTAATATAATTATTATGCTGATAAAATAATTTGTACAATTGTTTACAATTACAAAATACAAAAAGCAAACTACACAAATGCAAAAGAGATCTATTTTATTAATTTTCTTTTCAGATTTTTTTTGACTCCATAATTTAGATATTTTTATTTAATATAATTATTAT
>NW_015592031.1:0-324 GCF_001515605.1 Sinocyclocheilus anshuiensis | reverse complement strand
TAAGGGGGTCTGAATACTTTCCGTACCCACTGTACATGACAATGTCCAGTAGCTTGTCACGGCTAGTTTGGACACATGTAAGATGTTGCTTTTGTTATGTTAGTATAAATATGTGGCTTCAAGAAATTGCGCAGGTTAGATGTGTGAGAGAGCGAGGCAGATGAGAAGTGACAGGTGCGGCTCGTGGAAGGATACATCACCACCTTTCACTCCTGGACTCCGAGGTCACGTCTGCTTCCTGCTGTACTCTTTCTCTCTCTGTCCTTCCTCGCCCTCACTCTGCATTTCCTTCTGTTGTGTTTTGAGCTGCTAGCATCTTGGATT
>NW_015592030.1:0-324 GCF_001515605.1 Sinocyclocheilus anshuiensis | reverse complement strand
TAAAGTTGAGATAAAAATCAAGCTCTTATCTTAAAGACAGAAACTGCTCAGAGTGTTGGAAAGGAAAAATACAAGTAGCCTACCTAAGTATGAATGTCTAAAACAACGAATTTAGCTTACTCTGGAGAGCAGCAGAACGCACATTATTTATATCAGAATATATATCATTTAGCAAAGTAATGCAGAATCTGTTTCTAGAAGAGAGAAACGACAGCACACGTGTGATTGTGCAGCTGATATGTCATTCAAATCCCCACCAATCGTGGCAGAGGCAGAGTGAATATGGAAAGCCGTTGTAACATTTAATCTATAAGCCGTACTAGT
>NW_015592029.1:0-324 GCF_001515605.1 Sinocyclocheilus anshuiensis | reverse complement strand
ATGTACTGACAAGCATTTATGGTAAACTAAAATATACTTGAATGTTATTTCTATTGCAACTTGCATGTCATGTATTTAAGCAGTATTTAAATATACGTGTGATTACAAATTTGCGAAGTTGCAGTTTAGTACATTTCAAATATATTTTGATAACTTTAAATGTAATGTCGAATAACAAACTGCAGTTAAGTCATTTGTCAACACATCAAAATAACTGTTCTTTAAAGCATGACAAATGATTAAAACATTATAAATGTAAACATTAAACATTTTAAATGTACTTGTCAGGCTTGTGTTGTGTTTTGTTCCCCATGTGCTCCCTGT
>NW_015592028.1:0-324 GCF_001515605.1 Sinocyclocheilus anshuiensis | reverse complement strand
TCTCCATTTAATCTCATTGATTTCTAGGAGAGATCTCATTTGAGACTTTTCTTTTCTATGAGTTTGGTTTGCTCCTTGTCTTATCAGGAACCATTTTCTCAAGATGTGTTTTCTTGGAGTTTAATGTTCTTGATGTTTCATTGTATGGTTCTTAACATTCTTCCTTTGGTTTCTTGTTAGAGCCTGACTGATTTATCGTTTGCCGATTTTATCAGCCGATATGAGCCTGTTGCAGATATATCTGCATCACCGATATTAACATTTTTTTTACAGAACATGTAACGCAGATAAAATGCTTGTAAATGGTGTAATTACTTAGTTTGT
>NW_015592027.1:0-315 GCF_001515605.1 Sinocyclocheilus anshuiensis | reverse complement strand
GTGTGTGTGTGTGTGTGTGTGTGTGTGTGTGTGTGTGTGATTACTACACTAGTGTGTGTGTGCTATGGCGCTCTGGCAGAAATGTGATTTATCTAAATCAGAGTATCAGCCCCCAGGTAGAGACGAGTTCCTGTCATAGAGCAATTCATCACTGGCACCGCACACACACAAACACACACGGATACACACACAGATACAGCCACTAGTACATCAGTGTACAGTAGTTTTCAGATGCATACATACTGGATAGTGGTCGACCGATATATCGGCAGATATTTGGCATTTTTCAAATATCGGCATCGGCCGATAAGTTTT
>NW_015592026.1:0-324 GCF_001515605.1 Sinocyclocheilus anshuiensis | reverse complement strand
TGAGTGCATACTCATTTAAGAGCAGCAACTTGCGTGTTAACCACTAAAAAAGTTTACATCAAAAACTGCTGGGGCATAGACGGAGACAAAATCTATTTTCTTACCTTGAATATTTGTAAAGAAATAGCTCAATCTACCAGATTTATCATTACTAAATTTTTCAATAACAAGAGGAAGGTTTCGTTTAATGAGTATAAGAGACCCCGTCTGCATAAACTATCCAAAGTCTTAGTTCTCTTTATAGGACTATTTAAACCTCTGATGTTGACAGATATAACTGAAATCTTAAAGGGGTCATATGATGTTGCTAAAAAGAACATTATT
>NW_015592025.1:0-324 GCF_001515605.1 Sinocyclocheilus anshuiensis | reverse complement strand
TCGCCCATCCATTGGACTGATTACACATGTGATTCAGAGCGTGGTGGAGCGTTTTTTTTTTTTTACATTATACCATAGCATTTCTTAAGAGTACCATGCTTAAACCATGGTATGCAACATGTATGGCATTACTATGTTTTTTGGGCCCAACACCATGATAATACCATATTTTGGGGAAATGCAGCAGTGTATTAGCAATTTTTTTAAAGAACCATGTAAATACCAAAGTACTGTGGCTGTACCATAGTAGCAGATGATAAAAGCCAGTAAATCTGCCCTAAACAGACCATGTTCAACCTGTAAAACCTTTAAATGTTGCTGCTT
>NW_015592024.1:0-324 GCF_001515605.1 Sinocyclocheilus anshuiensis | reverse complement strand
GGAAAACAGACAGATAACGTTAAGCAGATGTATATGTGTGAGAAAGTATTATATATGGTGTTAAAAAATGAACGACACATTCATTATACATTTAACGAAATGCTCTTCTCTACAGTTAATTATTTCTCTTGTGAACAAAGCGCTCAGGTGAAATGAGGCGCATATACAGCGATCTGTCTAAAACGATCGACTTAGATCTTGGGATTTAAGAATCGATGTCGATTCGTTAAAATTAAGGTTTTTGGTACGATTACGTGCACAGTTACACGCTATATAACATATATTATAAAACCCTTACAGATACTAAGATTTAAGTATGAATTT
>NW_015592023.1:0-323 GCF_001515605.1 Sinocyclocheilus anshuiensis | reverse complement strand
CACCTTCCCCGGCATCGCCAAGCTGTCTGCGCAGTCCACCCTGCCGTGCATGTGTGTGTGTGTCTGTGTTTGAAAAAGAGACAGTGTGAACACGTGACGAAAAGGAAGAGTGTCTGTGCATGTGTAACAGAATATGAATTAATGCAGCCTTCATTTTAGAGCCTGTATTCTCACTGACACACACACACACACACACACACACAATTCTCTCTCTAATGGATGCCAATTTCACCCTGAGTAAACACATCAATACAGACACATCGACTGTCTCTCTCCCTCTCTCTCTCTCTGCTGGAGGGACGCCTTTCATTCGGTAGCGATCG
>NW_015592022.1:0-324 GCF_001515605.1 Sinocyclocheilus anshuiensis | reverse complement strand
CACAAAGCTGCTGAGACAAACTTTTACTAAGGAATAGACAGAAGTGATGTTAGCGTGCTTACTAGCTATGCACGCAGTGATTGGCTGATAGTCTGTCAGAGATGTATGCTGCGTTCACGCCATATCGTGATCGAGATGACAGCACGTGACGTTCTCGGAATTATGCTTTTCTATGGCAACACTACCAACGCCTTGGGATGGGGAGTCGACTCCAAAAGATTCGATTCCTCGACTCTGAATAGCTGTAGAGTCGGAGTCGACTCCAGCACTGGAATCGATTCTTGTTGTACGTCGACTCCGAAATCGCTGATGTCTTCACTGATT
>NW_015592021.1:0-324 GCF_001515605.1 Sinocyclocheilus anshuiensis | reverse complement strand
TAACTTCACTGCCTTCTCACTGTCTATCAAAATAAAAGTATCTACCAAAAAAAAACCTTATATACCAAAAAATATTTTAGTATTCCTATTACCTAAATAACAAATAAATAATGGCTCCAACATAGCCGGCCCCTTATAGCTACCGATGGAAGCAAGCTATAACAAACAAAATTTTAAAGGAGCCATAAATTGTTTACTCAAATTCATTGTACTATTCTATACCACGTACAAGATTATTTCCATGCAAATCAGTGTATGTGCATGTATGAGTGGATGCACATGTAGCAGATTTACTCTGGTTGTGTTTTGTTGTTCTCAATAAAG
>NW_015592020.1:0-322 GCF_001515605.1 Sinocyclocheilus anshuiensis | reverse complement strand
TTTACCAGTATGTGTGTTCCCTGGGAATCGAACCCACAACCTTTTCCGCTGCTAATGCAATGCTCTTCCACTGAGCCAAACAACAGTTTGATAATATTTTTGTCTTGAGCAGCACTGAATGTCCATGAAATTATGTTAGTACAGCTATTAGATTGATTTATATGAACTATTTCATAAAACAACATAACTGCTATGTGTATGGTGACGATAAAAGGATAGTACATCCAAAATCATGTGAAATTATATGACAGAAATATGAGTTTCTTTTTTCAAGTCTCAAAAAAAGAGAGAGAGAGAGAGAGAGAGAGAGAGAGAGAGAGAG
>NW_015592019.1:0-324 GCF_001515605.1 Sinocyclocheilus anshuiensis | reverse complement strand
CTTCACCCTCCTCAAGTGAAGTAGTAGAGTCCTGTAAAATAGTGTTTAAAAATGATTAATTCATGATTTATTTACAAATGTATTATTATCTTTTCCAGTGCCCTACAACAGCAGATGAGTGGAAAAAAGTATCCGAAGGATTCCAAACCACAGCAAAATTTCCCAGTTGCTTAGGGGCTTTGGATGGGAAACACATACGGATTAGACCCCCCCCTCACTGCGGAGCACAGTTCTTCAATTATAAACACTTTAATTCGATTGTTATGATGGCTTTGGTTGACAGCAATTATAGATTTCTTTATGTTGATGTAGGGTGTAATGGAA
>NW_015592018.1:0-324 GCF_001515605.1 Sinocyclocheilus anshuiensis | reverse complement strand
TACGTATGTATTTATGCATTACTGTGTTTATGCATGTCAATCCGGGAGAGATGGTTTCACCTGGAAATATCTGAGACGAGCCAGTCAAAACCACTCCTTCATTCATATTTATGCATATACCGTGTGTTTTCCCTCCAAAAGCGACACAGCGTTATCGTGCTCAAAAATCATATTTCCCTGATAGGTAGGATGCTTATTAGGGGAGAGGACGCCTTGCAATGTTTAAATGACAAGCTAACAGTGGCGGCTCGTTGGGGGAGGCAGGGGAGGCATAGCTTCCCCCAAAATTTTTAGGTGAAAATGGGAGGAGGACGATTTAATGTT
>NW_015592017.1:0-324 GCF_001515605.1 Sinocyclocheilus anshuiensis | reverse complement strand
ACATTGCAGCCTGTTCATTATCAAAATAAAATACAGTTAAAGAAAAGTATAAAAAGTTGCACTGCTCTGTTGTACAATCTGTGGCGTTCAGCGTGACCAGCGCCTCACTGTACTGATAAGTACAAAGCCTATAGCCTATAATAAATAATATTTTAGCATTCAGATACGTCGTGAATATGTAAACATTTGGATTCATACCGAATTATAGAGGTAGGCATCAGTTTAATTAAATTAATTCGTTTTTGGTTGACATTTTTATAGCATAAACGCATAGCCTTGACTTTAGAGGATTTGTTGTGGAGAGAAACTAATAACTAATGTGTT
>NW_015592016.1:0-324 GCF_001515605.1 Sinocyclocheilus anshuiensis | reverse complement strand
TGGTATAACAAATTGCAGATGAGGAATGGAAATTCGAACGGATGAGTTCCTGTCTGATGGTGTATCGGTCTCGCTCTCTCTTTCTGTCTGGTTCCTCACAGAGAGAAATGGTCATGTGACCAGCACCCCACCAGCCAATCTATCTCTTCATATCAAGGTCAGATCCATTTTTCTTGGAGCAACCACCCCCTGTGGTTCTAGCACATAAATTCGCCCACCTTCGATTTGTTTACCCTTGATTTACCAAAAAAGAGGCTTTCAGCACGGCACGGCACGGCAGGGGAAGTCGTGGCCTAATGGTTGGAGAGTCGGACTCGTAACCCA
>NW_015592015.1:0-324 GCF_001515605.1 Sinocyclocheilus anshuiensis | reverse complement strand
CTTAGTGCTTCTGAGCAAATGAAGAGAAAGCAAGCCCACATATGCCGCAAACCTCCTTTCTCGGTGAGAGAAAGTTGGTCTATGCAATGTTAAGAGCAAAGCTTGCCCACATGAAAGATGTTTCATATTAAATTAAATCTTTTTTGCAATGCAGAAAATAATCTTTTCAGTGTGTTACAAGATCTATTCACAGCAAGTGATGTTAGAGCTTAAATGCAAAGCCTTCTTAGTTTAGGTTTTCTTCGAACACTAATGCTGTGCAAGCTCATTTTGCTTAACATATTCTAAGCGTTACTCGTCGTAATTGCATTTTTACTAGTAACA
>NW_015592014.1:0-324 GCF_001515605.1 Sinocyclocheilus anshuiensis | reverse complement strand
GCAGATTGTTAAAAAAAAAAAAAGGAAATTGTTGTAATATTATACAACTGGATCTGGAAACTATGAAAGCACTTGCCAAATGCAGCAGCTGAAACAGGTTACACCCTTTATATGGGCCATTTTCAACTTTAAAAGAATTGAAACAAATGCTGGGTAACATACAATTTCAGACACTGTGACCGTGTGCAGTTGCAGGGTTTTCTCGGCCTTGAAGTTGCTTCGGACGTTGATAAACTGTAATAAAACACAGGCAGAATGTAACCTGAGGATTAATTTGTATATATGTGACCTGTGCTGGCAAAATGAGTCACAATGAGCACATTT
>NW_015592013.1:0-324 GCF_001515605.1 Sinocyclocheilus anshuiensis | reverse complement strand
TGGCACACGGGGGCTTGCGTTTCCCTTCAAGAGGGTGGGGGGTCTGTGATAAAGCGAGCGCCTGGTGCCTGGCGCCTGGCCCCTCGCCTGCGTTACCCTGGTCACCAGAGACGTGATGGACACGCACACCTCTAGCCACCGGTGGCTTTGATGAGTAGGAACACACATTCGCCATCTGTTGTTTATCTTTGCATCCTCTCTCTCTCTCCATTTCATCGGGAACATCTTTCTTTCCTCTGCGGCTGGTGTCATTCATTTCCTCACACTTTCTGTCTCTTGTTTCTTAACTCACTCCCAGCTGGATAATCAAGTTAAAACCAGTTT
>NW_015592012.1:0-324 GCF_001515605.1 Sinocyclocheilus anshuiensis | reverse complement strand
GAAAAGCAGATTGAGTGTGGTGTTATTTCACAATTTGTGGTAAGCCGTTGCACGTTATGTAGGTGGTGATGGGAGAAAAAACTTTTTCCGATACTTTGAATTGATTGAACCAATTGCCTGGTAAAATGGTTCGCTGTTTCACGTAGCTTGAAAGTGCGACACTGTTGATGTTTGCTGGTCAGAGCGGTTTAAATGCAAATAAAAAATCAGCTCAAAATTATCTAAAAAAAACTTTTTCAAACGAGTGACAAATGTTTTGTTGAAAGTGTAATCTATTATATGCAATTAACAAATTGTACAATACCATTAAATATTAAGTCTCTG
>NW_015592011.1:0-324 GCF_001515605.1 Sinocyclocheilus anshuiensis | reverse complement strand
TCGCTCCGCACGGTCGCACACAGAAATATGTCAACAACTAGACTTCATCGTTATTATCGCGGGAAGACTAATTCTTATCGCTGGGAGAATTTTTTTACCGGTATATCACCTGTGGCTGATGCCTTTGACAATAGCAAGACCATTATTATTAGTATTACTAGCCTGACAATTATATCTAGTTAATATTAGGGCTTATTTGTTCCATCATATTTCTTTTTACACGTTTTTACAGTGTTGCGTGTCCTAACCAATCACACGATTCCGTTGAGTTTATGAACACAGTGGCCAATCAGAGGCGTTCAGATGAGTCATCGCTGAAACAGC
>NW_015592010.1:0-324 GCF_001515605.1 Sinocyclocheilus anshuiensis | reverse complement strand
GCTGACTTTCGAAAAACACTACTGATCACTTAAATGTACCGGTGTTTTTCTTGGTAAATTGTAACCATGACATTGTTAAGCAATGTTTTGCTCTCTGAACAATATATGAGTGCTCTTCTTTGTCATATTATGCACATTGAACGTGTGATTTAAACAACAGTGACATTACCAAATCAGTGTTTCCGTGTCCGATTCAGAACATGGACCATAAATTGTCTCTGGCAGTATTTTTAAATTTATTTATTTGCCTTTTTTCTTTCTTTTCTTTCTTTTTTTTAATTACTTTTAGCTGTATCCTGAGTGACAATATCTTGAATGTGAATA
>NW_015592009.1:0-324 GCF_001515605.1 Sinocyclocheilus anshuiensis | reverse complement strand
TAACTCTAGCTGTAAACCAACTTCAGCAGTAGAAATGAGACTGAGACTCCTTCAAGATCAACGGAGAGAAATCAGTGTTAGTTTTAACTTTAAACACGTCTGTGGATTGATGCTCGAGTCTCGAGATCACAGTTCAGGATCATGATGTCAGTAAATGTTCACTTCTGTCACTTACAGCCATCAGAAACACTGAGACTGAACATCTGCACCTTCAGATGGCAGCTCAGATCCTTCAGAGTAAAACATTGACACATATACTGTTATTAATAAAACTAACTTTGACTACGCTTACTATTGCTGCAGTATGTGAAATTATGCAATTTT
>NW_015592008.1:0-324 GCF_001515605.1 Sinocyclocheilus anshuiensis | reverse complement strand
CTTTTAAATTTTTAATATCACCATTAAAAACTTTTACAATTAAAACATTTACTTTTTGAAATCTACTGTATTTAAGCAATATGACAGCATTTATTTTAAATTAGTTTTCATTTTTGATATTTTCAGTTTTCATCTCATTTTAGTTAAGGTTTTAGTAATTTTGTTGTGTGTTTTTGTCTTTTTTTTAAATAGGTCTATATAGTTTGTATTCATTTTTATTTTAATTTTAGTTATTTTAGTAAATCAACTTAAACTAAATGAAAATGAGAAATTTGCTTTGGCAACTAGCTGAAATAAAATAAGTTAGGCTTTTATATTTTTTAA
>NW_015592007.1:0-323 GCF_001515605.1 Sinocyclocheilus anshuiensis | reverse complement strand
TCTGTCCACTTTCTCACCTGGTTCTTCTTGCTCTTGTTCTCTCTCCCTGTCATTTCTCTCTCCATTTTCCTCTCTCTGTCCTTGCACTACCATCACAAAAAGCCTACTTTATTTAACTAATGGCATTTAATCTGATTATAAATACACAAACAGACTATTGGTGAGGTAAATAAATTTAAGGTTTAAGATTTAAGGTTGGGGAGAGTCCACATAACGGTTTATTAATACATTTCTTAGGTATGTGAAATTAAAGGGGTCGTATGATGTTGCTAAAAACAAACATTATTTTGTGTATTTGGTGTAATGAAATTTGTTTATGCGGT
>NW_015592006.1:0-324 GCF_001515605.1 Sinocyclocheilus anshuiensis | reverse complement strand
TTTTTTTGTTGTGCTGGCTTAAATTTTTTTACAGTGTGCTGTGAGGGGTGGAGCTTTACACATGAACAATTATATTTTGAAAATTTTATTAAAAATAAAGGTTACAAAATGGGATTTTGGGATCCAGTGATGCCATAGAAGAATGATTTTAAGAGTGTAGGCTATATTATTCTTGTTGTAGAGCTATAGACCTATATATTTATTTACAACTTCATAGGCTGTATCAATTTTCCTCAGTAGCCCTCTCAAGTGTTCATAGCAACAGTGTTGCTTTTTGCTGTGTACATGTAGATATTTTTTTCATTCTTTTCATAATCATTTTTT
>NW_015592005.1:0-324 GCF_001515605.1 Sinocyclocheilus anshuiensis | reverse complement strand
ATGCAATGCTACATTTCTACAAACCTGATGAAGAAACAAACTCCTAATCTCACATGAGCACATTTTCAGCACATTTTCATTTTTGGGCGAACTGTTCCTTTAAGAGTTTAGAAAGTGTAACCTGATTTACTCCTGCACTGCTGCAGATTGTAAGACTGACTTTGCTTCATCAATCTGAAGACACGCAGTGCTGCAGAAAGGCTCATATTGCGGTCTCACAGCACAATCACGCTCATAAGAGCTCCGTCAGCGTTATGAGAGACGAAACTGCAATCAACCCACAATTCTCAGTCACTCCACTCACAGCCATCACTTGGTTTTTTT
>NW_015592004.1:0-323 GCF_001515605.1 Sinocyclocheilus anshuiensis | reverse complement strand
GCTGAGCGTGATTGCGATGGCCGTGACTACGATGAGGGTGAGGATGGAGATGGCGAAGCCCAGCACAAGTCTCTCATTCACCGTGATGTGCTGCTCGGTCGTCCGGGGCCGGACAACCACGCTGTCGGCCCACTGATCGGACAGAGCCCGTCCGTTCCTCATGCTCGCGTCCTCGATCCCCATTATATGACGAATCTGATGTGTTTTATATTCATGATCAGCCTCCGTTCGTGCGGTGCAGCTTCAAACTGCAGAGGATGAGCCGGCGCACTGATTTAAAGGCGAAAAAATCGGCGAAGATCCCGCGAAACGCGCAAAGCTTC
>NW_015592003.1:0-323 GCF_001515605.1 Sinocyclocheilus anshuiensis | reverse complement strand
GGGTGAGTAAATGATGACAGACTTTTCATTTTTGGGTGAACTATCACTCCAGATAGATACCTGTCAGATACCTGACAGAAAACATAAAGTCAGTCGGGGGATGTCTGCTGGTTCTCATAAGATGTTGAGGAAGAGATGTCTAATATTATTTCCCCCCACTCACATGCAGAGTGTCATTATTAGATAAATTTGTTTTGAATTATGACTGTATATTTCCAGTCTGTTTTTTTTTTTGCTTTTTCAGTCTCTCTCTTTCAGAAGATCTTCTGTGTGTTGCGTGAGCTTCTGGTTTTCTCTACCCTGTTATTAGGGGGCCTGACCTC
>NW_015592002.1:0-323 GCF_001515605.1 Sinocyclocheilus anshuiensis | reverse complement strand
GGTCTTCATTTTCTGCTTTCAGAGCTGCAGTACAGAGCAGCAGTGCGCCTGTGTTCAAGGAAACACAATGACCGTTAGTGTGTTTAATCACAGCTGTGTGTGTGTTTTCGGCCTGCTTGAGGAATGATGAAAGCTGGAGCCGGGTTTCACTCTTTCTGCTGAGTCGAGGTCTTGCTTTGTTTTAAAGCTGAAAGCGATGTCACAGACCTCGTGTCTCTTCATCTCTCAGCCTCTTTCTGAAATCTACAGCCCTCTGGTCTCTATCGATTCTGCCCATCATTTCAGCTCGCCTCCTGCTGAGACTCAAACCTGAAGCTGAAGCA
>NW_015592001.1:0-323 GCF_001515605.1 Sinocyclocheilus anshuiensis | reverse complement strand
TTTTTTTTTTTGTTAAGTGTTATGTTTTGCATGTCAAGTATTGATGTCACATCTTTCAAAGATGTATGTCAGCAGTTGCTTATTGTGAAAGATCCACCCACAAACAGTAATGAAATAAGCTACTGATTAATCTTCATGCTTAAATAATGATAAAATAAAATCTTCATGTTTGTGCTAAGAATAGTTCGATTAACTTAAAGCCAGGCAATTAGCTTATTTCATATTCTAGTTTGTCATCATTTTGACAAATGTTTTCATTTGTCACACTTCTGACATGGCTAGATCAGAAATTTGAATATGAATATACAAGGTCCAAGATCCCA
>NW_015592000.1:0-323 GCF_001515605.1 Sinocyclocheilus anshuiensis | reverse complement strand
GAAGAAGGAAAGCTGTTATTTACCCCAGTTTTCTGGGTTTCCTCTTGCTCCCCTGATAATCCAGACTTCTCTGTAGAGAGGACACAGAACCAGCACACGCAAACACACACACACACGCACAGAGTTAGAAAAGCTTCAGAAAAGACAAGCACGAAGCAACGAACATGCGCGAGAGAATCATTAATTTTTAATTCAAAGTGATTTTGTGTTGAATGTGTGCAGATGCTGATAATATCAGAAGTCACAGCATAATTTTTCTTGATCAAAGCTCGCGCGGCTGAGGCTGATGAGGCAGGCATCTTGCTCGGCTTTGATAAACCACA
>NW_015591999.1:0-314 GCF_001515605.1 Sinocyclocheilus anshuiensis | reverse complement strand
TGTGTGTGTGTGTGTGTGTGTGTGTATTGTATGCAAGCTGAGGGTCTTTAGTAAAGTTCATGGCTTAAGAAATTGCACAAATACACACACATATGCTACAGACACACACCATTTCCCTACAGACAGAATCACTCCTCGCGACAGACCCTTTTAGTTTCTACCAGCACGTGTATGTGAGTGTGTAGTGTCAGTTATTGTCATTGGCTCAGTAAAGCGTGTGAGTGTGTGTTTAGTGTGTGTTGGATGGCTCATCATACACGTGTGTAGGTAATATACAGTGTGTGTGTGTGTGTGTGTGTGTGTGTGTGTGTGTG
>NW_015591998.1:0-323 GCF_001515605.1 Sinocyclocheilus anshuiensis | reverse complement strand
TTGAGGGGGGGGGAGACTGATATGTTCTCAGAATTGTGAGTTTATCATCTCACAATTCTGACTTTATAACTCACAGTTCTTACTTTATTTCTCAGAATTGCGACTTTATGCCTCGCAATTGCGAGTTTATATCACGCAATTATGAGAAAAAAAAAATCAGAATTATGAGATAAAATGGCGCAATTACCGTTTTTATTTTTTATTCAGTGGCGGAAACGGGCTTCCATACAGTAGAGACGTTTACATTCCTACAAAAGATTTCTATTTCAATCAAATACTGTTCTTTTGAACTTTCTATTCATCACAGAATCCTGAAAAAATGT
>NW_015591997.1:0-323 GCF_001515605.1 Sinocyclocheilus anshuiensis | reverse complement strand
ATATTCAAAATATCTGTTTGTCAGAAGTAGCCGATATATTCAAAAAATCTGTTTGTCAGAAGTAGCCGATATATTCAAAAAATCTGTTTGCCAGAAGTAGCAGATATTTTCAAAATATCTGATTGTCAGAAGTAGCAATTATGTTCAAAATATCTGTTTATCAGAAGTAGCGGATATTTTTCAAAATATCTGTTTGTCAGAAGTAGCCGATATTTTCAAAATATCTGTTTGTCAGAATTAACCAATATGTTCAAAATATCTGTTTGTCAGAAGTAGTAGATATATTCAAAATATCTGTTTGTCAAAAGTAGCATATATTTTCA
>NW_015591996.1:0-323 GCF_001515605.1 Sinocyclocheilus anshuiensis | reverse complement strand
GAGATGCGCATGAAAATCGCATTTGATTTTTTGCACAGCCCTAACTAATATATTTTCTTAGAGATTAAATGTCATATTAAAGTTCAAATCGCAGATACAATTTGACAAAATAATTGCAATTTTTTTTTAATAGTCTTAATCTGTTTTTTTTTGCATACATGACCATTAACCGAGAACCGTGAACATGCGAAAATGTTGTTGAATTATTGAAATTAATTAAAAAATTTTAGGGAGTACTTCAAGAAAATATTTGACTTCTAAGGAGTTTGGCTGACAGTTATGGAAGCCCGTTTCCGCCACTGAATTAAAAAAAAAAAAAAAAA
>NW_015591995.1:0-323 GCF_001515605.1 Sinocyclocheilus anshuiensis | reverse complement strand
AGCTACGAGAATACTTTTTGTGCGCAAAGAAAACTAAAATAACAAATTTATTCAACAATATCTTCTCTTCCATGTCAGTCTTCGAAAAATATAAAGTCAAGATGGTGAACTGTTATAAAAATGCTTATAGTTCATGCAATCCTGGAAATTATCAGTTAAACTTGTTTAAAATGATTAGACATTGACTATTTTACCCCCAAATTGTGTATCATATACACAATTAGCACATAGGATAATAAAAATGCAAGATGGTGGACGAAATGTGGATTATAAATATACTTATACATATTAAGTGCTACAAAATTGCTTGAAATAATTAAAAA
>NW_015591994.1:0-323 GCF_001515605.1 Sinocyclocheilus anshuiensis | reverse complement strand
TCTCTTGCCCAACTTGATTGTTCTGCTCGGTCTTTCAGTGAGGACACTTTCTTTTCGATCTCTCTCTTGGCTCTTGTCAGACTATTTCCAGTGTTGTTGTGAAGTTGTTCAGGTACCTTGACTACTAGCGCTCCTCCATACAGCTCCACCATGGCACACGTATCCATCCAATGCCTGGGTAGTGAAGCATATACGTATGGAATGCCATCTCTGCCATAATTAGAAATAAATAAAGAAATGTGCAAAGAAATGTAAAAAAGCAAATATAAATAAATATGCAAAGAAAAGTAAAAAAGCAAAAATAAATAATTATTTATAATTTT
>NW_015591993.1:0-323 GCF_001515605.1 Sinocyclocheilus anshuiensis | reverse complement strand
GTGAGAGTGAGTGAGTGAGTGAGTGAGTGAGTGAGCGAGCGTGCGTGCGTGCGTGTGAGTGAGCGAGCGAGCGTGTGTGCGTGCGTGAGAGTGAGTGAGTGAGTGAGTGAGCGAGTGTGCGTGCGAGCGAGCGTGCGTGCGTGAGAGTGAGTGTGTGTGTGCGTGTGAGAGTGAGTGAGTGTGTGCGTGAGTGTGTGTGCATGAGTGTGAGTGAGCGTGCGTGAGTGAGTGTGTGTGTGAGAGAGTGTGCGTGAGAGTGTGTGAGTGAGTGTGCGTGTGAGTGTGTGCGTGAGAGTGTGTGCGTGAGTGTGTGTGGGTGAGAG
>NW_015591992.1:0-323 GCF_001515605.1 Sinocyclocheilus anshuiensis | reverse complement strand
GTGCAACAGACAGGATGTGACAAGACTCTGGATGATCAGCTGTGACGTGACATGATTCTGGACGGTCGGCTGTGAAGTGATGTGACTCTGGGCGATCAGCTGAGACTTGACTTGTCTCATGACGATCAACTGTGAATTGACTTGTCTCATGATGATCAACTGTGACTTGACTTGACTCAGGAAGATCAGTTTTGACTTGACTTAACTGAGGAAAGACAGCGGTAGCATGACATGGCTTTGTTGTTGACGCCATTTTGTGAGCAAGCTCTAGTTTGACTGCCATTACAGGCACAGACACGGTGTTGTGTTCCTCCTCAGCGAAA
>NW_015591991.1:0-323 GCF_001515605.1 Sinocyclocheilus anshuiensis | reverse complement strand
TTTGACACAAAGATGAAACACACTTGGACAGAGAAGGTGAATCACTCTCTTTATTATATTGTTTTTTAATAACTTAAAAGGAAACATAATCTTTGCAATATGGGCCAGTCTGAGGCTTGGGTTGAACAGATTTGTGGGTAATTTCAGGTGCGCGCTCAGGTTCAGCGTATTGAGTCTCCAGGCTGCAGATCAGTGGCAGTGAAGTGGCAGCAGTTTAGTCCCACAGCGTCCCCTCCTGTTCAAGCCCCTTCACAGCTTCACGCCCTCTTCAGTGACTGTCACTCTCTGGTATACGGCTTTGTGCCTCACTGCACTCAGGTAGA
>NW_015591990.1:0-323 GCF_001515605.1 Sinocyclocheilus anshuiensis | reverse complement strand
TCTATCTCTTTTTGCAGAAAATATTTGACAGACTTCAGCATATGACAATTTAATAGCCACAAAGTTTCAAATGCTTCAAAGTTTGTTTGTTTTTCTACTGACACACTTATTACTGAACCATCAGTCCATTAGCTCATAATATAATAAACTTTAATCACACTGTAACTGCTGTACAGTATAATATTACTAACACTAGTTTCTCCAGCGTGCATTGTGGGTTCATCAGTAGATCACTGAGGTTTGCCATGACTCTCGATTGTCCTATTTCATTCTCACTGAGGTCCAGCTCTCTCAGGTGTGATGGGTTTGATTTCAGAGCTGAA
>NW_015591989.1:0-323 GCF_001515605.1 Sinocyclocheilus anshuiensis | reverse complement strand
GTGGAAGAATACTGTTTTTATTGATATCATTACACTTTATTTGCTGTTTTATTCTGTGAAACCTTCGAGTCGAGCCTAACAACGCCCCTTTATAAATAGCAGTTATAAATTCACTAAACCACGGCTTCTTGGGGCTTATTGCTTTATTTTTATTCAGTTCTATGCAACAGAATCTTTTTTTTTTTTTTTGGCTAATTATCCAAATAATGTATAGTCCTACAAAGCTATTATTATCGGAGCCTGTGAGCAGAGCATAGCGAGGAGCAGATCAGTGAACCAGAGGGTAGTGTCATTTTACCAGCGTTGCCATGTTACAGCACAGT
>NW_015591988.1:0-323 GCF_001515605.1 Sinocyclocheilus anshuiensis | reverse complement strand
ATCTTGATCCAAATGTTGTGGAGGTTATTGTTCTTGCATCATGTGCCCTGCACAATTATTTACGTGATGAATGTGGCAATGCATATCTGTGTGGACTAACTGATCAGGATGGGCAAGAAACCTGGAGGCAAGACCCTCCCCTGCAACAGGCAGCGCTGCCACGGTCCACAAATGCAAGTAGCGAGGCCAAGCAAAACAGGGAAAGGCTGATGGAGTACTTTAACTCAGAGGCAGGAGCTGTTCCTTGGCAATGGGATAGACTATAGTAAATCATTTCCACATCCATACCCAGATAATGTACATAACATGTAAACTAATATTAA
>NW_015591987.1:0-323 GCF_001515605.1 Sinocyclocheilus anshuiensis | reverse complement strand
TTGTTTCAGGAAATATGGTGGAATAGAATCAATGGAGGAGCCAGATGGCTTTAACTGACACACTATTTCTTGAAGATGTACAAAAGAAAGAGGTTCAAACTGGCTGAACTCAACAGAACAAACAGAAGAAACAGAAGGATCAAAAGCAGGCGGAGATATCCCCAACCTGATATCACTGATCTTATTAATAAAAAAATCGAAGAAAGTCGTCACACATAGTTTTTGACACATCTGGGTACTCACAAACAGTTGGATTTACAACAGCGTTAAAAATAGTGAAAAGAGTTTTAGGTCTGTGGTAATTCTTGTCAATAATTGCTGTG
>NW_015591986.1:0-323 GCF_001515605.1 Sinocyclocheilus anshuiensis | reverse complement strand
CATTTTTGGATGCCAATCCCTCACGTGCACTTCTGTCATGATGCGCTAGGGATTCACAACATCTTTCATTAAGGTTATTTTTCATAATAAAAAATGATTTTTTTTTTTAACCACACTGTAAGTATTTTCAAAAAAGGCATTCAAATTTCAAGCACATTTCAAATCTATAAAACAACTTTTCAAACTGTAAACTTAAGTACCAAAAGTAAATTTCCCTTTTTTATCACAATGCACTGTTTTGTTATTGTTGTATATAATATTTGCAATATCTTATGCATCTGAAGCAACTTACAATACATTACACCTACTGAATACACAGACTA
>NW_015591985.1:0-323 GCF_001515605.1 Sinocyclocheilus anshuiensis | reverse complement strand
AGTGCTTAATTTGTAAATGAAACATTGCCGGATCCAAATCAGCAGCTTAAAGGCGCCGTGACTGACACTGACAATACAACATCAGTTTTCCCGGAACATTCAATGACGTCACTAAACGGTGATGGCACAACTATGAGCATCGTTCTCAAGTTTCTGCATGGACCTAACCATAGCCTAGGTTTTCAAACCCTGGGTCAAAAATGGCTCGTCAGGATGATTTAAGGCAAATATATGTGTTATATTAAATAACAAAATTTGTTTCCATAAAAATAAAATACAATCTATATAGAAAATGTATAAATATGCGAAATATATCTGACATA
>NW_015591984.1:0-323 GCF_001515605.1 Sinocyclocheilus anshuiensis | reverse complement strand
TTTGTGCATTTTATTTTAATTGCTAAAACTATTTTGACTTGCTTTGAACAATTTCTCATTGTAAGCCAGTTTGCGACACTTTAAACATAATATTCAAAAGGAAAAGAGATATTTTGTATCATTTTTTTATTGATCAGAAGGGATATTTAAAATGTTACAAAAATTCTATTTTTTTATTATTATTAAAAAGATTTCTAGGAGACCAATTGTTCTTTATGACGACATCCGAGAAAATGGTTTTAGTATTTGTATTCAATTTCTCTTGTGAAAATACTAGCTTTTGTCACACGCTAAAAATAAAAATCAAAAGGAAAAAAAAAAGA
>NW_015591983.1:0-323 GCF_001515605.1 Sinocyclocheilus anshuiensis | reverse complement strand
GAGATCGATGGGCTTGCCTGGGACGCCCACGTTCACCGATTTGAGGACCTCCATCGCCACCCACGTAAGTGTGGTGGAGCACCGCCGCCTGTTTGAGGCAGCCTTGGAAGGTGAGGATGTGGCGCCAGTGCCTGGGACACCAAAGTGCCCCGCTAAACCGCGCAAGCGGCCGGCCAGCCAGTCCCCCTCCGCCAGCCTGTTGACCTCTGCCAGCCCGACGACCTCTGCCAGCCCTCCCCATGGTGAAGCAAGCCCAGAGTCCAGGGAGTCTGCTTCGGTAAGTTCAGTCTCTCATGGATTGGTTCAACTGTTTGTGACAAGTA
>NW_015591982.1:0-323 GCF_001515605.1 Sinocyclocheilus anshuiensis | reverse complement strand
GTGTGCTGCCATTATTTTGAAGGGTTTGCCCCTGGGTGGAATAACGTCCAAAGGTGCTTCTCTTTAATGATCTGACTTTTATTTTCAGTGTACTCTGTAAGGATGAAACCCTTTTTAGTTGGTTAAACAACTTTTTTTTTTTTTCCCCATCTCAGGTGGTTGGGCTGTAATTATGTGCCCGTGCGGCATTGTGTACAGCATAAAGTGTAACATTCGAGCAGAAAGCCCACGTGACTTTGCAGACATGTTGCTTTCCTGGAAGCACATGCCAAACGTTATCATATATGACTTTGCACGTGGGTTAGCAACCCACATGAACCTTA
>NW_015591981.1:0-323 GCF_001515605.1 Sinocyclocheilus anshuiensis | reverse complement strand
GGTACAACATGAGGGTAATAGTACCTCATGTTTTTTTTTTTTTTACTTTTTCTTTACATTACCAGCAAGCAGAGAATATGTTCCCATAGAGTTGTTCTGAATAGAATGCAAATACATAAAGGATATGTAATGGCAGAACAGTGGTGTTTCATATGCTCATATCTAAAATAATTTGCCTCATAAAATAGCATATTATCTCACAGATAACTCTTTGTAATAGCATGCATTTGCGTGGTGCATATCCAAGGTCCTGACTGAGTGATCATAACTGTCCGGGTATGTGTTGAATGGAGCCAATAAAGCAAGTGGGTCGATAACACACA
>NW_015591980.1:0-323 GCF_001515605.1 Sinocyclocheilus anshuiensis | reverse complement strand
GAAAGGGAGATCGGTTCCTCTCAGGGTGTGTCTAAGGTTACTAGGACTGATGGCCTCTACAGTGGCCATAATTCCCCTGGGGCTGCCGAGAATGAGAGAATTTCAGCGCTGGACAGCGACTCAGAGCTCGCGCCTTGGACGCAGGCTCAGCCGCAGAGTGATCATCACGGAGGAGTGTGTGAGGGCTTTACATCACTGGAGAGCCCCCTCCTTTCTCAGAGAACTGGGGTTACGCAAGTAACCTAACGTTATGTTAGAGCATCTGAGAAAAAGAAGCTTAGTTTAGTGCTTCTGTGAACTGTAAGACTATGTTAGTGTAACTA
>NW_015591979.1:0-323 GCF_001515605.1 Sinocyclocheilus anshuiensis | reverse complement strand
TTTTATTAGCTTTTTTATTTTTTTGAAAGAAAGTAATACTTTCATTCAGCAAGGATGTTTTCAATTGATTAAAAGTAACAGTAAAGACTATTACATCGATCCAATGATTTCTTTAAAATAAATGCTATTTTTGAACTTAAGCTGCACAACTCTTTTCAGTTATGCTAATAATAAAAAATGTTTCTTGAAATTTAGCTTTGCCATAACAGAAATAAATTACATTTTAAAAATCATCAGAAAAAAGCAATTTTACACTGTAATAACATTTCACAATATTGCAGTTTTTACTGGATTTTTGATCAAATAAATGCAGCCTTGGTGAG
>NW_015591978.1:0-323 GCF_001515605.1 Sinocyclocheilus anshuiensis | reverse complement strand
GGCTGCCAGATGACAGCGGTGGAGGAGGCAGGAGTGGGTGGGTGGACGGGCATTAGTGAGCCTCCGGGCTTAACTCGAGAACAGGAGCCCTCTCCGGGCTAAACTCAGGAACGGGAGTCCTTTCAGCCTGCCACATTCCCAGATCCACAATAAGCTCACCCTCAGCCACGGTGCAGGGGGCGGAGCTCCTCACCGCGCTCTCACCGTCCTCGGCTTTCTCCCTCGGGGCGGGCACTGTCGCTGGCTCTCGCACCTCATCAGACAGATGGGGCTCTGCGTCCGGGGCGATCCTCCGCTCAGTCGCTCGGCATTGCGCTGGCTCG
>NW_015591977.1:0-323 GCF_001515605.1 Sinocyclocheilus anshuiensis | reverse complement strand
TACTGTCACTTTTGATCAATTTAATGCATCCTTGTTAAATAAAAGTATTCATTTCATTCAAAAAAATGTATATATAATTTATATATTTATATTTTCCATTTTCATTTTCATTGAAGTTAACATTAAATAATTTTGTTGTGTTTTTCTCATTATAGTATTTTTTTTTATTTGTCTATTTACTTTTTTACATTTTTATTTCACTTTTTGTTTGTTATTTCAGTACATCAAATTAAAATAAATTAAAATGAGAAATGTTGCCCTGGCAACTAGTTGAAATAAAAAGTATATTATATTATATTATATTATATTATATTATATTATAT
>NW_015591976.1:0-323 GCF_001515605.1 Sinocyclocheilus anshuiensis | reverse complement strand
AAGCGATGCTCTACCAACTGAGCTATACGAAACCCGAATTATGGCACAGATAAAAGAGTACAAAGCATTAATATGAAAGTGTCCTGTTGCCGATAGGGGCACAATTGTAGTATACGCTCTGATGGGTCGTATTTCAGAGATTTCAACAAACGACCTATACAGGCGTATTGGTTTGAGGACATGTTGAGCAGTCTATATCAGCAGCTAACAATATTATATATTCGTCATTCAAAAGGAGAAACCAAAACAAATATATACGCAGATATATGAAACATAAACAAAGCAGGGCTTGCTTACTATTGTGAATATCAGTTATGTTGATA
>NW_015591975.1:0-323 GCF_001515605.1 Sinocyclocheilus anshuiensis | reverse complement strand
TTTACACACACAAGGAATTTGAATTGACGACAGGAGCTTCCAGTGCAAAAGAAAACAGACATTTATCAGTTTTCATACGTTTTACATATGTTGGATGAGAGTTGTCTCATATTTCATCTCAAACATGCGCTTTCCTGACACATTTGTCTACTTGGTTAAAAAGGTATGTCAACATTATGAAGGTTACATTTCTAGCAAATGTGTGAAATTATTGTTATATTTTCTCAAAAAAATATCTGTTAATTTGCGCTCTCTGTTAAAATTATTATGGTAATAAAGTTGAAATGTGACCCTGGAGCACAAAAGCAGTCTTAAGTCGCTGG
>NW_015591974.1:0-323 GCF_001515605.1 Sinocyclocheilus anshuiensis | reverse complement strand
TATGAGAACCATAGAGGACAGAGCCATGAGCCAGCCCACTCCTTGCCCCCATTTAGGGAACACATAGTTGTTCATTGTAAGAGGAACCATTTGCACCGCACTGAAGAGGAACACGCCCTGTAGAGAAGCTCTGTTTACAAATACTGCAGTTTTCACATAATTACACCATTATCTATAATTCATGTGATTCATACTTCTAAAGACTGCAAGACTTTAAAAACATTCTTATCACAGTCAAGGAACAGGATACCCAAACTCTAAAAAATGCTGGGTTCGGTCTGTTGGGTCATTTTATTGGGTTATTTTTAATATTTTTACCCAGG
>NW_015591973.1:0-323 GCF_001515605.1 Sinocyclocheilus anshuiensis | reverse complement strand
TAAAATGATCTGGAAGGTTCCTTGCCAGGAAAGCTAACAGGAAACTTACTGCTGCTAGGAAGCCAATGTAGCCCAGAAGCACTGCAAACCCAGCCACTGAGCTAATGGCACATTCATATACTATTTTGGAGCTGACATACTGGCTATTTTTATGTGGTGTTGGAGAAGCATTTGATAGCCAGACAATGCATATTGCCACCTGGAGGGCTGTTAGCACCATAACTGTGCTTCTTTGCTGTGCTGTCCCAAACCATTTCATCGCACCTCTACCCTCTGGCCGAGATGACTTGAATACGGCTATTACCACCATAGTCTTGACCAGG
>NW_015591972.1:0-323 GCF_001515605.1 Sinocyclocheilus anshuiensis | reverse complement strand
TTCCCGAAAACTCTCCTCCAGATTCACAAACGCTTCATAAACATCAGATTTTATAGTTACACGTGTATGTGAATGAATTCCAATCATTCGTAAATGGGGCGGCGTGTGCACGCTCGTTCACAATAAACATAACTGAGTGTCTATTTCACTAAATGCAAATAGCCCGCCTTGTTGGCAGAGGATTGTTGGCTGTCAACATTATGAAAAACAGTTGTCAATCGTCAGCTTCAGTAACGCAGATGGTAAAACATGTGTTATACTCATTTTGACTCGATCGCCCCGGGTTCGAATCCGCCTTTTGGCGAACTTTTTTCTCCCTTTTC
>NW_015591971.1:0-323 GCF_001515605.1 Sinocyclocheilus anshuiensis | reverse complement strand
GGAAAACCAATCTGGCCTACTGATTGGTATCTTATCTGGCTGCGCTTGGAAAAATGTTCACAGTTTGATGCGGGGACAAAAAATTATCGGTCTCTGCTCTAAATAACATTGAGAACGGCAAGCAAATGAGCTTTTGATTGAATTTTAGCCATAATATAACATTTGGAAGAGTGAGGGAAATACCAAACTGTTTCAACACTGACAACCAGGAGAAGCTGTGGGAGAAAATAAGTTGTTTTGACAACTCGCATATGAGAGACTATATAGAGAGGGCCTGTACGTCAAATGTGACCCTGGAGCACAAAAGCAGTCTTAAGTCGCTG
>NW_015591970.1:0-323 GCF_001515605.1 Sinocyclocheilus anshuiensis | reverse complement strand
GTCCATAACAGGGCTTCAGAGTTTACTGTAATCCATTTCTTGATACACCAACAAAAGAACTGTGTGTGTGTGTGTGTGTGTGAGAAAGAGAGACATTTCCACCCACGAGACCCTTTGAGATGCCTAAAGTGTTTTTTAGTGTTTTCATTTGCAAAGCCATTTATTTACATTTAACTGTCGAAGTACAGAAATAATATTAATCTATTATTTTATTAATCACTATTGTGCTTTAATATGCAGGTCACTTCAGATTAAATAGATGTTATGGAGAAATGCTGTTTCTCATTTTCTGGCAGTTGTTTGTAAAATCAAAAGCACTTTAC
>NW_015591969.1:0-323 GCF_001515605.1 Sinocyclocheilus anshuiensis | reverse complement strand
TTATTTCAGAATACAGTACAAATGTGGAAGGGAAAAAAATGATAGCAAAAATAACACGTTGGCATACTTTCGACCGTAAACATACACACATTCACATATTAAGAGAGAAATTTAGATGTTCAGTTTACAAAAAAGAGACAAAGTACTGGATAAATGGTAAATACATGGAGGCTAAACCATAAGTGTTCAAATGGTCAATAACAGCTTACTGAATTCAGCAGTATTGTGATACCAGCATGAAAATGAGGCAACCGTGCAACATAATGTATAAAAACACCGTAATAACAATAACAACAAATCATGCATAATGTGTTGGATTTGGT
>NW_015591968.1:0-323 GCF_001515605.1 Sinocyclocheilus anshuiensis | reverse complement strand
TTTAACCCTACTAATATGACCCACAGTTTAATCTTTAAATATATTTTTTATTACGAAAACCCAAAATCTTTATCTCTTGAATATGTTGTTACTTTCTTTATTTTATGTGCAAAAGTTTTCATCCACAAGCAAAACCGGCTTAAATCTCCTTCGTTTTCCTCTTTTTTCTTGTTGAATTTCTCTCGTTTCATCCCTCCGGCTTATAAGCAACAACAAATGCAATATTTTGATGCATTGATTATATGAACATAATGATTATTCAAAGATATTTAACCTTATCATTGTGCCTTTTTTTTCTGTGTATATAATCTCATACTATGATG
>NW_015591967.1:0-323 GCF_001515605.1 Sinocyclocheilus anshuiensis | reverse complement strand
TTTTTAAATTCAACTATGATTATGATTTTGTCTTGTGTACTTCACTTATGTAAACATATGTTAATGTTTCATTAGTTTCATCAGGCTAGTATTAAAGGAACATGACATTTTATTCCTCTAATTTTGCTATATATATATTTATTACATTTTGCTGATTGTGCAGGGTGCATGTAAACAGTTATTAATATTATTATTATCTTAAACTACTACGTGCAAATATCATCATCATCATTGTTGCCCCTTTAAGTAGCCTACACGTTGCCCCTTTAAGGTCTTACCTCCTTTTTTGTATATGAAATTTAGGAAACGGTAGTCAATGGCTG
>NW_015591966.1:0-323 GCF_001515605.1 Sinocyclocheilus anshuiensis | reverse complement strand
TGTTCAAAAACAGCTGTTTAAAACATTTTGAATCTAAAATAAATAAAGTGACTAAATAAATACACACATACATAATCATAGACTATAGATTATCCTGACAGGATCACGTTTTTTCTTGAATGAAATGAAAATCAGTATTTGCTCTGTGATTTTTACTGAAGTTGTGTGATTAAAAACATACATAAGTGATTAAAAACCTCTTTAACCTCTGGGGAAACTAGTGCATTGTGAATGAAGATGAATATGGACCAGAGAAAGAAAGACAGATGAGCTGCTCGTCTCAGTAACGAATGTGTTTGTGCTTTAGAAACGATTTCTCCGTT
>NW_015591965.1:0-323 GCF_001515605.1 Sinocyclocheilus anshuiensis | reverse complement strand
ATTTGAGTTAAGTGCTTATTGTAAATATGCATTTATTAGATTATTTTATTTAATGCATTTGTATTTTGTTGTTTTTGTATATAGTTATACAATAAAATCGTATCAACCAGGCCCAGTTGCAGAAATAAATCACTGAGGGTGCTTCTGAAATTAGCGAGGGTGCTCTAGTCTTAATGCACATTTTCAAGTATTTTGTCCAATCCATTGC
Organism: Sinocyclocheilus anshuiensis; assembly: GCF_001515605.1. Taxonomy (NCBI): domain Eukaryota; kingdom Metazoa; phylum Chordata; class Actinopteri; order Cypriniformes; family Cyprinidae; genus Sinocyclocheilus; species Sinocyclocheilus anshuiensis. The sequence continues at coordinate 115 of NW_015591965.1, read as the reverse complement.
TATAGTTATCACTATGTCGAGAGTGAATTCCGCATAAATATGCGGATGTCATTCCCGAAACTTTGCAACATGTGTGTGGCCAAAAAACAAAAGTTCTGCATTTTGAATGGATTAT
>NW_015591964.1:0-323 GCF_001515605.1 Sinocyclocheilus anshuiensis | reverse complement strand
AGCAGCCATTACTCCAGTTTTCAGTGTTCCTTAGAAATCATTCTGATAAGCTGATTTGGTGTTCAAACATTTAGCAATGCTGAAAGCAGTTGTGCTGCCTAATATTTTTTTTACATTTTAACATTATAAATCTCTTTACTGTCACTTTTGATCAATTTATTGCATTCTTACTGATTAAAAGTATTAATCTTTAAAAAAAAAAAACATTCTTACTGACCTCAGACTAAAGTGTATATTTAATAGGGATGTGCATCTCCATAACTGAGGCCGATGCGATGCGCATCTCGATGCATAGCCAACGATACGATACATTGACGATACAT
>NW_015591963.1:0-323 GCF_001515605.1 Sinocyclocheilus anshuiensis | reverse complement strand
AATCATATTTATGAACCCTAAAATGTTGCATACGTGACGATACAAAATGAGCTGCCCTGTGTCCAAACCCATGGGTTTCGTCACATGAAGGCTGTTTCATGAGCTGCCCCACTTTGCTGCTGTCTTCTGATATTTCCTAATTTAATAATATTAAAATAGCATATTTGTAAAAATAGTAAGCACTAAACTGGTGAAATTTTAATTGTCTCATTCTATACATTTTAGAAATATTTGGAGTGCACAAGATACAATATAATTTGTGATATATTCAAAATTATGTCCGGAACTTGCTAAATGGCAGATTTTTTGTGAAACAAAATTTG
>NW_015591962.1:0-323 GCF_001515605.1 Sinocyclocheilus anshuiensis | reverse complement strand
TCCTGCATTGTCTGCTTGTCTGTTTTCTTTCCTTTCCGTCTTTTCTGTGGGAACTCTCATACAGTGGTTTAAATGATACCAAGTTGTGCTTCCCTCCACTTGGACTGCTGTTGGCATAGCTCTCACCACTTTGTAAGGTCCCTCTCGCCTGGGCTCATTCCATTTTCGCCGGAATACCCTCAGATATACTTGATCACCCGGAACAACTGGACATGCAGTCTCTGTTTCCTCTCTGGGATCTTTTTTTTTTCCTGTAAATAGATAGCTTTATGTATGGAAGTTAATTTCTTCATATATGAGCGAAGTTCCATTTGTAATTGCTC
>NW_015591961.1:0-323 GCF_001515605.1 Sinocyclocheilus anshuiensis | reverse complement strand
TGTTTACGAGGATACTCGCCAAGATGGGCATTTTGACATAATTTTCTACAATAAGCTGTGAGCAGTTTGACATTCAGCTTTATATAAGTGCAACTTCTGAATGGATTAAAATCGCTTGAACTGGCAAGTCGTGTAAATGGAAAACTTCAGTAACAGTGCAACTCTGACAGTTCTGTGAGAGTTCTGTCTCGAAACGTTAGTGAAGGCCCATCACAGCGTGCTGCTCGCTTGTACAGACACGGTGTGCTGATGTGAAGCCATTTGTGCATTTTGAAATTGGGAGCACTTTTTTAATAGGAAGTGCTGATAGATGCAGATATCCT
>NW_015591960.1:0-323 GCF_001515605.1 Sinocyclocheilus anshuiensis | reverse complement strand
ACACATTCTCATCTGGAACAGCTCTGGAGCACTGGAGATCCCAAATGGAAGCCTCTTAAAGGAATAACGCCCAAATGGCGTGATGAAGGTGGACAATGGTTGGGACCCTTCAGCCAAACGGATCTGCCAAAATCCAGAATTGGCATCTATCTTTGTGAAGATTTTTGCTCTACCTAACTGGCCTAGTGTGTGGTCTACTGACGGCAAAATAAACTTCTCTCGTCTGACGGCGCTGTTCAGTTTTGTCAGGTCAACACAAATTCTCACCGTGTTGTCATGCTTAAGTACTGGAACCATACCCGAACACCAGTCACTAGGTCCCT
>NW_015591959.1:0-323 GCF_001515605.1 Sinocyclocheilus anshuiensis | reverse complement strand
AGCCAAATTCACCTTTGAAAAATTAATGTAGTGACAGTTCTTGTTTACAGCTGTGAGATGCCCTCACTTCCAAAACTTTTCTGGGTATGTGGCCACTGAATAACTTGAATTCAGTTGTGTGCATTAAAGGGACCTAAAAATGAATATTGGCACAAAATGAGAATCTTCCAATATCGTCAAATTCTGGGACAGATCTGAATACACAATGAAACTGAAAAACTGGAAGAATATTATATAAAAATGTATTTACATTTATTTATGTGCCTGAAATTTCATGTTTCCCTGTGAGTGAATCCAATTAATAGCAACTATTCCTAGCAACT
>NW_015591958.1:0-323 GCF_001515605.1 Sinocyclocheilus anshuiensis | reverse complement strand
GAAGAGGTGAGAGGTTATCTGGGATAGTACAAATAGCTTGTCTGCAGGCCTGTATGGGAAAGGTTGTTATGGCAGTTTTGGCTCTAATACGCTGACTAAAACAAGACAACATTATGACTCCATCACGTTCGGCTCCGGGAATGGCGTTCCTGACCGCGGGACAACAGAGATGGACCATATGGCCGCCAATTTACAATAATCTAGCGACATTACAGCTGTACTTTCCGTTTCTCCGCCCGTCCATTTCTCTGCCTCTCTGTTCCTCCTTTAGTGTGCGTGGACCTGCTACCGTCTAATTCCTAAGCTCTCGTCTTTGCATTAGT
>NW_015591957.1:0-323 GCF_001515605.1 Sinocyclocheilus anshuiensis | reverse complement strand
CAAACTATGCAAAAGCGGCAGTCATTCCGGTGCACTCAGTGTTCAAATTCGTTTTCATTCACTCCTTCAAGTGAACTGTATTGGTGGCCTAATGTAGGGAATAGTGAATGAGGGTATAAAGGGGGCGATTTCGGATACAGCCCTTGATTAGCTGGTTCAGGTGTGCATGATTAGGGTTGGAGCCTAACTACAGGACAGTGGGTCTCCAGGAGCAGGGCTGAAAGGCATCTATTTAAGAATAATCAGTTTTTCTTCCCCTAACCCACAAACTCTTATACTAACAAGAGTTTTATCAGAGTGCTGTTCTACCTTTGGTGGAACGT
>NW_015591956.1:0-323 GCF_001515605.1 Sinocyclocheilus anshuiensis | reverse complement strand
AACTGAAGCCTTTGGTCAGTCATGCAGTTCCCTGATACTGATTCTACACACACATGCCTTTACACTAACTTACAAATATTTTTAAACACTAACATGCTATATATTTGTGTGTTATAAAACATGTGTGCATGACAAAATAATGTGAACTAGGCAATATTTCTTTATTTTACCACCATTTTCCTTAATATAGCTTTCAAACTTCTTAGACTAGATTTATATAGATTCTTTTGAATACTCTCTTATTGAATGTTGTCTATCAGAACATCTTCCAGTGTTCCAGAGATGTTAGAGGAGGTTGGAGTTTGGACTGGTCACTCTTCTCT
>NW_015591955.1:0-323 GCF_001515605.1 Sinocyclocheilus anshuiensis | reverse complement strand
TCTGTCTGTCTGTCTGTCTATCTATCTGTCTGTCTATCTGTCTCTCGATCTATTGTTCTACCTATCGTTCTATCATTTGATCTATTGTTCTGTTGTAAGAAACTCCCATTGATTCTAATGAGTCTGTTCGTTCTAAATTGTCCTTTTCTCATTTGAAACATTTGAATGTTTGATTCATTGTACTGAATTGGTTCATTCAGACCGTTTTTGTAAATGAACAGTCTCAAAAAAGGTTAATTGATTCATATCCCTGCATAGCGAAATATTAAATTTCCACTGTTAACTCCGTTATATAAATTAGAGAGTGTTTTTAGTTTTTCCTT
>NW_015591954.1:0-323 GCF_001515605.1 Sinocyclocheilus anshuiensis | reverse complement strand
GAATTGAATGTATTATGCATTTGCTATAAGTACTGTTTTTTGTTTTTTTTATATATTTAATTTGTCTTTAATTTATCAGAGTATATATTTATTTTCCTATTATGACTTATATAATATTATTTCTCTTTTTTTCTCTAACTTATGACAAACATCAGTTAACGTTCTTAAAGTTTATTGGATGCAATATCTATTTAAACAAAGAGAAACTTTAATAAACACTTTATTAAATATTGGTTTTCTGGAATCAGACTATTCTACAAACCAATTTAATAGAATAGAACTAATATAAGTTTATTTCTGAATTTCTCCTGTGACTGTCTTAA
>NW_015591953.1:0-323 GCF_001515605.1 Sinocyclocheilus anshuiensis | reverse complement strand
TTTTTTCACAAATTCCAAGTTGTCTCAAACTTTAAGGCTGTCATAAAATACATTAATTTTAATTCAACATGTTATGCTCTAATGTGGGAGTTTAGGTAAACTTTAGTTTTTTGAACTGACTGAACTTTACTTGATAATGTATTTTTGATTAATACAAAACAAGTTTATGAAACATTTAACAGGGAGTCCAATGATTTGCAGACCACCAGTTAAAGAAAGTCACAAAGAACAAGTTTATTTCATTACCAATAACAGAATATTAATTTTCCAATAGGACTGACTCACTGTGAATCACGAACAGAATCACCAGAGGAAGAGGAGGA
>NW_015591952.1:0-323 GCF_001515605.1 Sinocyclocheilus anshuiensis | reverse complement strand
TGAATTCAGTAAGCAAAAGATCAGACGTGGCGCCCTCTAGAGGACTCATCGGGCCTCGACTGGGGAATATTGGCAGAAAAACTGGCATTGTTCGACGTAAAAATGGATTTTTAAGCAATTTCCTCTAAAATGTAGTAACTTGCACCCTTAAAGTATTTTTCAACCAAAATATTAAAAGTCCCACCTGGTTTTGTTTCACTGAAGAACATGATTTACTTGGAAATGCATCAGATTGTGGATGAAAAATGGGTTGTGAACTGCATTTTATATTGATTTTAATTATTAGTATTGTTAACATCACATCTCACTTGTAGATCATAATA
>NW_015591951.1:0-323 GCF_001515605.1 Sinocyclocheilus anshuiensis | reverse complement strand
GTCTATAAGAACCTCTCCAGAAAGACCAGCAGGATCCTTACGAGCAGCCAGAACGTCCAGAAACCTTCAGTAAAACATAAACATCATTATAAAAAACATTTTTTATTTTATTGTAAATTATACTCAATATTTATTATATTATTCTAATATTATTCTAAATATTGTACTATTATAATTATTATATTAATTAATTTAAATTATATTGAATATTTTAAATACATTGATTTTATTTTAAATTAATTTAAATTAATTTGTATTATAATATTTTTTATTTTAAATGCATTACATCAATAAATAAAATATACATATTTAAAAATATACAT
>NW_015591950.1:0-323 GCF_001515605.1 Sinocyclocheilus anshuiensis | reverse complement strand
GTTTCAAACAAGGGAATATTTTACAGACGCTTTTTCGGCAAGTTGTATTTTTCTAAACGGAATGAATTCAGGTTTTTGAGTATTTGTTTTTGACACACAAGTGTTCGTGGATTTAAGAAAAAGAAAAAGAAAAAAAAGACAGAACTCGCACCCCTGTTGTAAAGCAACTTTAACCGGTCATGAATTTTGTATAATAATTTATCCTTTATTAATTTTCTAACTGACCTGATTAGTGCTTCACACGTTGAGCAGAAGTATATTTGTATGCCTTTTTAATAGTTTAAAGTATTATAGAGACCCTATTGTTGGAAATGTGTGTACAT
>NW_015591949.1:0-323 GCF_001515605.1 Sinocyclocheilus anshuiensis | reverse complement strand
CTCTCTCTCTCTCTCTCTCTCTCTCTTCGGTGGCAGCTTTTTCAGATATAATTTCCCCCCATACAAAACATATTTAAATTAGGGACTGAAGCCTTCACACCTTCATTGCCCATATAATAAACTTCTTCCTCTTAGTGGCCAGTGGAAAAATGGTTTCCATCACTGTTAACATGAGCATGGTGGCATTTGCCATAGTAAATGTGCTTGTTTCTATTGCCACTATTCTGATGAATTTGTTTTTTGTCCACTGTATTATTTTTTATCAGAAAGGACCAGTAAACAGCATAAAACCGCTGCTTAATGTTTTACTGTGGTCACTTATT
>NW_015591948.1:0-323 GCF_001515605.1 Sinocyclocheilus anshuiensis | reverse complement strand
CTCAAACTGACATGTACTTGTTTGTACGTGCACATGTACACAGGTAAAGTGCTGATAAATTTCCAAAATAATGTCCCAAACACCTTATTTGATTAGACAAGATGTTAAACCAAAATTAGGTTAACAATTAACCTTTTTATTTTCTAGACTAGACGTCACTTGCTGAATTAAAAATGCACTGCAGTGAAGTCATGTGAAAACAATGTAGCATACTGCTATTTAAAAGGTTTTATATACCACATCTCATATTATTTAATAAAAACAGTAGACAGTATACAGTGTATATTGTGCAGTAAACATCCATCACTGCTATTCACAAATGG
>NW_015591947.1:0-323 GCF_001515605.1 Sinocyclocheilus anshuiensis | reverse complement strand
CTCATGGTATGTCATTTCCATGTACAGAACTGTTATTATTCAACTGTGCCAAGGTAAATACAGTTTTCCGTTCTATGGCACCTTTAATAATAATAGCATCAATCCTGTGTTCTCCTTTTCATCTCAGTGTAATTTGGCATGTTTCCAAACACTGAATAGGTAGAGAATTCGTCATTTTTGGAGCTTTGGAGTTTCAGTAGATAGTTACGGTTTAAATAGCACAATGAGCTCTTTTATCCCATAAGTAGTGGTCGACCGATATATCACCAAGGCCGATATATCAGACGATATTTGGCATTTTTCAAATATCGGCATCGGCCGAT
>NW_015591946.1:0-323 GCF_001515605.1 Sinocyclocheilus anshuiensis | reverse complement strand
GGGGGGATGCATGGTTGCTTGGTTTTTCTAGTTACCTGATAAGCCCAACATAAACTTTGCCCATGCTAGCTATCAAGTGCCTCCTACCACATGACCTGGAAAGGGCTAAAAGGAACAGAGACTGGTCAGGGTGTTTTACTCTCGCTCCATATGGTCATAATAAATGGCTACTATTAAATCTGGGGTCCTCTCTTTCTCTCACACAGTTTCATAATTGGTTCTTGCTAATGGGAAGTTTCTAGAAATGAGTGAATTATGCAATTAATTAGACAAGCTGCATTGTGTTTATGCAAAATTTTGTTGTAAGATGAGAGATCAAGTAC
>NW_015591945.1:0-323 GCF_001515605.1 Sinocyclocheilus anshuiensis | reverse complement strand
TTCCTTTTCATGCTGCTCTAGCTTTGCACTATTGAAATTTGATATTTAGCTTTTTTGAACAATCATGTGTTTATATTACTGTAATAGTTGTTGTGAGAGGAAAAACACATACATGCAAATTGGCCCATGATCATATAAAGAACAATACCTGCTGCATTGCAGAGGTCAGTGTCACAGCAATGGGTTACAGTCTCTCCAGTTATTAGCTCTTGGGTCCCAGCTTCACATGTTAAGTGCACACCGTTTAGTTTTGATGGACACCTTAGTGGAACCTGCAAATTAAAAAAAAAAAAAAACATAAACATAAACATAAACGTCCATAT
>NW_015591944.1:0-323 GCF_001515605.1 Sinocyclocheilus anshuiensis | reverse complement strand
TCAAACCCTTCGCCACCGTGCCCAAAAATGAGGTATGCAGCATTTCTCAGCACTCTGATTTTTGCAGTTCTTCAGTTTTGAGTTTATATACTAGATTTATTTTTACATTTATTCATGCAGCAGACATGATTTACAAATGAGGAATGCTACGTGACTCTTTTTCTGAGGAATATTTAGTATGTTTTATATGTGATTAAAATGTACAAAACCATATCTTGGGGAGGTACATAATGTTTAGCTCTGTAAAACTATACATATGTTCCCTTGTTAAAAATAAGTACGCTTTAGCATGCTTTTAGAAAGAGTAATTATTGCAAAAAAAT
>NW_015591943.1:0-323 GCF_001515605.1 Sinocyclocheilus anshuiensis | reverse complement strand
ATTTTGGCGCACAAACTCAACTAACAATGCACGTTATAAGATGGACCACACATGTGCACACACACAGAGATTCATGCGGATAAGAACCGGTGCCAATTTACTAATTAAGCCTAATAGTTGCTTTCATCAGAAATGGACACACTCTCAAAGGGGATAGAGAGCTACATGTGTTTGTCAGCCAGAGAATGAGAACAACATAAGGCCCGAGTGTGTGTGTGCTGAAGAGCAGGAGTGATTCATGTCCTATGTTGGCCATAAAGCATTCAGTGCACAATATAAGCAGACAGCACATTCGTCAATATGAAAGATGTTGACATTACTGA
>NW_015591942.1:0-323 GCF_001515605.1 Sinocyclocheilus anshuiensis | reverse complement strand
GACACATTATTATAGCCTACTATTCAGCCCAATATTGGTTTTTATTTGCACTTCACTTTTATCCAAATGGGACATGCGATTATTATACAATGCTATATAACCTAGAAATAATGTGTCAGCATACTGTAGACTATATAGGCTAGCTCACATTATTATATTTCTGCTTCAAATGTTATGCGTAGGTAACAGTGAGTGATGGTTTCAGACAATTTGTTATTAAAGTGCGATATTCTGCGCCGCATTCGTACTGACTTTTATTCTGCCTGACAGAATTTAAAGTTCATACTGAAGGCGGAGCAATTTGGCCAATCAGATGAAAGGGG
>NW_015591941.1:0-323 GCF_001515605.1 Sinocyclocheilus anshuiensis | reverse complement strand
TTTATGTAATATAATTATACTGATAATATAATTTATAGTGATATTGTTTCATTACTGGAAAAAAAGGAAAATAGAAACATTTTAATATTTTTCTCAGGTTTTTTTGGTGGGGGGAGTGGGGGCTACTCCACAATATAGATATTTTTATTGATTTAATATAATTATTTTGCTAATAAAATAATTTGTAAAATTGTTTACAATTACAAAACACAAAAAGCAAACTACACAAATGCAAAAGAGAACAATTTTATTAATTTTCTTTTCAGATTTCTTTTGACTTTTGACTCCATAATTTAGATATTTTTATTTAATATAATTATTAT
>NW_015591940.1:0-323 GCF_001515605.1 Sinocyclocheilus anshuiensis | reverse complement strand
AATGTATATATGTTGATTGTTAAATGAACGTTTACTGCTGTTCTACAAAATTTCACAGGTGAGATCCAGTCGTTTCAAGACGAAATTTCAGATTTCGCCATTGGTTCAGTTTGGTCAAGCAAATTCGCTGCTCGGTCTAGAAATGATTTCTGTTGTTGCTGTGCTTCATACATCACTACACTAATTAGCAATAGACAGTTTACATTTTTTGCCCCACAAAATTTTGGCAAATGTGACCACACCTTAAGTCGCTTTGGGTAAACGTCTCTGCCCAATGCATTAGGTAATGCACATGCAATCTTGTTTTTAGGACCTTTAGTTAT
>NW_015591939.1:0-323 GCF_001515605.1 Sinocyclocheilus anshuiensis | reverse complement strand
CAACCTCCTCAGAGGAAGACAGATGAAGCGTCTGGCTCTCTCTCCAGGGGGAAGAAAAAGCAAGGCGGGCTTCCGATCCCTGAGAGGGAGCCGTAGATCTAGCATGTGAGGACCGAGATATGGACGAGCCCGTCTCGGATCGCTCTGCTAAATCCACTTGCGATCCCCACAATTTAAATCTCACTAAAAACGAAGTTTAATGGCATATACATGCATGGTGTTGCTTAGGAACACTAACATACCAACATGCTCATCACATGCCCCTCTCTCTCTCTCAGCAGTTATGTCAGAAAGCTGCTAGTATTAACAGGGAACTTGAACTC
>NW_015591938.1:0-323 GCF_001515605.1 Sinocyclocheilus anshuiensis | reverse complement strand
TTCACTAAGGAGAGGAGATTCAGCGTTATCGACAACAGTGAGCACCTGATTACTGTAGAACTGATACTTCATTTAATTATTTATTCATTTTGAATATATTTATAATTTATTATATTTAATACAAAATGTAATTTAATAATGTAGAATATATATATATATACGAATTGTCATTTTCTGTAATATTTATGATTTTATATTATATTCATTCATTAAAAACATAAGCAATTTGTATTTGTATTATTTTATTAAGCATTTATTTCATATTATATTAATTCATTATGGATGGATGGATAGATGGATGGATGGATGGATGGATGGATGGA
>NW_015591937.1:0-323 GCF_001515605.1 Sinocyclocheilus anshuiensis | reverse complement strand
TTAAAGTGTATGTCCCGAATTTTCGGACACTTAAGTGGACCATTTTTAAAAAAAACAAAAAATACATTTATCATACTTTTTTTGTGGTTTCAAGCCCTATTTTACACCCTCTCTATGAAAAGTAAAAAACTAAAACTGTAGGACATTGCTAGTGTTGCTAATATTTTAATTTCAGGAGGAAGTTGCAAGGATAATAAGCTTTTTGATCTATCTAAACCAGTGGTTCTCAACCAGGGGGTCGGGGCCCATTAGGGGGCCTCTGCCAACTTTCAAGGGCACCTCAAGATGACTTCAAATCATTTAAAATAAGACAAAACAGCATT
>NW_015591936.1:0-323 GCF_001515605.1 Sinocyclocheilus anshuiensis | reverse complement strand
TGACAGCACTAATTGTAACTGTACTAAAGATAAAGCAAATCATTAAAATATAATCTGGAAAATATTTACTTTGTGTTCAGTTGGCATGGTATCTTTTTCCTACCCTCTACCCAAATTTTTCATGGACCCCTTACCTCTACCTATTTATATAAATATCATATAAAATGTTTATATATTCTTGAACTATGAATATGATGAACTATCCCTTTAAGAAAAGTACATGTATACAGACCTGGATTGCCCGTCCAAACTTGATCAGCATCATTTCAAAGACCTTAGGCCCATCCAGAAGGAGGGTCCCACCCTGAGTGTAGTGTGTGCAG
>NW_015591935.1:0-323 GCF_001515605.1 Sinocyclocheilus anshuiensis | reverse complement strand
TTGTGTCAATCATGTTTACACACTGCCTCCGAAACTTTCGTCCGTTATAAAAAATATTCGGATCGGGTTCAATTTTCTGCGTTTTCGCATCCATAGCAAGCATGTTGAGAGGTGTTTTGACAATGCAATGCCACCGTACAAGTGAACGCCAAAATCCAGAATGACCACTGACAAGTTGATCCACTTTGTTTTTGCAGCACAAAGCACTGTATGACAAGCAAAGTTCAGAATACAAAGAGATGGAATATAAATATAAACTTTGAAATGTACGGGATAATCCCACAGCTCCTTGATAAGGAGGTGGAACTCTCCTTCCTCTCTAC
>NW_015591934.1:0-323 GCF_001515605.1 Sinocyclocheilus anshuiensis | reverse complement strand
TATAGTATTCTAGGTGGTAGCTAGGGTATTTTATGTAGTTGCTAGTGTATTCTGGGTAGTTTTACAATGTTCTGGCTGATTTCTATGGTGTTCTTGGTCGTTGGTATGGTATTCTGGTTGGTTACTAAGGTGTTATGCGTGGTTACTAGGGTATTCTGTGTGGTTTCTGTGGTGTTCGGTGTTGTGGGTGGTTACTATGGTGTTCTGGGTAGTTGCTAGGGTATTCTGGGTGGTTGCTATAGTATTCTGGGTGGTAGCTATGGTATTGTATTTAGTTGCTAGGGTATTCTGGGTAGTTTTACAATGTTCTGTGTGGTTTCTAT
>NW_015591933.1:0-323 GCF_001515605.1 Sinocyclocheilus anshuiensis | reverse complement strand
TGGGAGATATAGAGTGACAACTGATATTTATATGCATTTTATGTACTGTGTGTATTCTATTATAAAGGTTTCGTTAATTTACATGAGAAGCTATCAGAATCTCATACCTTCTTGTTGGCCATATAAATATCAGCAGCTGCACCACATTGTTTTGCTCAGTTTGGGCCTCTGAAAAAAATAAGGTGTTTTATTTCTCCGTAGGCTCCATCCTAAATGAGTCCTGACATAGAAAACTGAAATCTGAATAAACCTGATAGAGATGTGTCTTTGTTTGACATACGCTTTAAAGGGGTCATATGATGCTGCTAAAAAGAACATTATTT
>NW_015591932.1:0-323 GCF_001515605.1 Sinocyclocheilus anshuiensis | reverse complement strand
TAAATGCAGCCTTGGTGAGCAGAAGAGACTTCTTTCAGAAATATCAAAACATCTTACAGTCTTTTGAATGGTAGTGTATAATGTTGAATATTAACTTGCGTTATAAATAACTATAATGCTTTAATTTAATTTAGGTAAAAAACTTGGTATAAAAATGTATAAAAATAACTTGCATATTTTTTTTTGATAGCCAGCAGGCAGCCGTTGTGCACCACAGGTTCATATCGAGTCTTAGAGAAATCTTCCTGTGTGTTTGTGTGTGTTTGTGTGTGTTTGTGTTTGTTTGTGTGTGTGTGTGTGTTTGTGTTTGTGTTTGTGTGTGT
>NW_015591931.1:0-323 GCF_001515605.1 Sinocyclocheilus anshuiensis | reverse complement strand
CCTGTTTGCACCAAACCCATCTGGTGGGTTTGCTGCCAAAAAGCTTTTTTTTTAGTTGAATCTGACCATAGAAGCCAATCCCGTTCAAAGTCCCAAACATGTCTGACAACTGAATATGCTGGAGTTTGTTTCTGGATGAGTGAAGAGGACGTGTGGAGATGTAGGGGCTGTTTGATTTTTTATTTTGATTTTTTAGGCTTTCTGACCCCAACTAATCTCTGCAATTCTCCAGCTGTGATCCTTGAAGAGACTTCGGCCACTCAAACTCTCCTCCTCATCGTGCATTAGGACGATATAGACACACGTCCTCTTCCAGGCAGATT
>NW_015591930.1:0-323 GCF_001515605.1 Sinocyclocheilus anshuiensis | reverse complement strand
ACAAAGAGTGAATATATAGCGGGAGCGGGTGGGTGCGGAATATAATCTTGCGAGAGCGGGTCTAAAAAAATTGTCCCGCGCAGACCTCTAGTCTGTAGGTGGCGACTCAAGTACCTTGATGGGTCTGACCAGTTTGGGTTTCTTCCATCTGTAGTACAGCAGCCCAGCTATAGTGACTCCATATGAAAGGTAGTTTATAAAAGACACATAGTTTATCAGGTTATGCGTGTCCCCGATGCACAGGATCACTATGGTCGCCGTACACTATGGAGAACAAGAGAGAAAGACACTTAGACCATGTTTATACTTAGTAAAAGAATCAT
>NW_015591929.1:0-323 GCF_001515605.1 Sinocyclocheilus anshuiensis | reverse complement strand
TTTTTTATATATATTGTATGTACATTTAGAAGTTGTAGGACCCTTAAGGCATCAATCATTCTTAGTATTCTGGATCTGCAGAGCTGGAGAAGACAAACGTCTTAGTGTTACGCTGCGCTCTGCAGCATGTGTGAAACAACAGGTCTGTTTGTCGAGCCTGATCTAACACATCAGCTTGAGGTGTTTGCAGCAAAGGCCATCCACACACTGTACCGTAACAATGCAGCTTTGTAGCCGGACTACAGCTAAAGGTGAGGAGAAGAGCCTCACAATGAGACACGCACTGCAGGGGGAGGATGAGGAGGAGAGGGAATGTACCACTT
>NW_015591928.1:0-322 GCF_001515605.1 Sinocyclocheilus anshuiensis | reverse complement strand
GATCCTTCAGAAATCATTCTAATATGCTGATCTGGTGCTCAAGAACCATCTCTTATTATTATCAATATTGAAAATAGTGAAAATAGGATTCTTTTATGAACAGAAAGTTTAAAAGAACAACAAATGAATGTGTTCTTCCTGAAGTATTAATTTCTTTTTTTTTTATTCTTACTGACACTAAACATTCAAATGATAAGTGTATAAAATATGCTACTAAAAATAAAATTGATACATTTTTGTGATACAGGGCCAATATAAAGGCCTGTTCCCACCAAGAATGATAACTATAAAGATAATGATAAAGATATAGTTCTAAAAATCG
>NW_015591927.1:0-323 GCF_001515605.1 Sinocyclocheilus anshuiensis | reverse complement strand
CTGCTGGATCTTTAATGTTGTGGGCCTGTTTTTCTGCCAGAGGTCTTGGACATCTTGTTCAGATGCATGACATCATGGATTCTATCAAATAGCAACAGATAAAAAATCTAAACCTGACTGCCTCTGTTAGAAATCTTCTAATGGGCCATGGTTGGATCTTCCATTAGGACAATGATCCAAAACAAACATCAAAAACAACACAAAAACAAAACCAAGCTTCTGCCATGCTCATCTCTGTTCCCTGCTCTGAACCCTAGAGAAAATGAGTGGAGTGAACCGAAGAGAAGAAGCACCAACATGGAGCTGTGAATCTGAAGGATCTG
>NW_015591926.1:0-323 GCF_001515605.1 Sinocyclocheilus anshuiensis | reverse complement strand
TTCCAGTTACCCATGGAGGTCTTGGAGATGATACTCCTTGAAGTAATGCTACAGGATGGAGATGCTGCCTACATGAATCTGTCTCTTACTTGCAGTTGCAGTTGTAAACAAGGCCCTGTTCAGACAGAAGGCACACTATGCATGGCTAGACAGTAAGTGTGTTAAGGTTTAAATGTGTGCAATGAAGTATGCATAAGGCCTCATGAGTATAAGGTTGGCTTTAAGTAATCTTGCTTTTTCTAAAGCACTGTAATGGCTAACGATCTTAGATGTGCATGTGAAAGAGTTCTGTTTTGTGTGTGTTTTTGGCTACAGGTGTTGTG
>NW_015591925.1:0-323 GCF_001515605.1 Sinocyclocheilus anshuiensis | reverse complement strand
ATTTTTTTGCACCCTCAGATTCCAGATTTTCAAATTGTTGTATCTTGGCCAAATATTTATGTATAAATCTCCGTTTCAAAAAATTTGTGGTCCAGGGTCATATATTTGGTGTATAGTACAGTCATCTAATATTTTTATTTTCTCAGGGTTTTTTTTTTTTTCATTGATTTTCTATAAGTGGCATTAACATACAGAGCCTCTAAAATAATAATAAAAATAAAATAAAAATACTTTTACATGCACACAAGAACCTTTTTTTTTTTTTTTGCATGAGATTTTTTTTTGCATGCTTACACATTACAGTTTCTAGTTTTATATAACCT
>NW_015591924.1:0-323 GCF_001515605.1 Sinocyclocheilus anshuiensis | reverse complement strand
AAAAATGTGAGTGACAGTTAAGGGTTTAAAAAAGTTATTTTAAATCTTAAAAATATTTACATATTCCAGTTTAAGTTACTCTTTAACTTAAAATGGAATTTAAAACATTGGCTGATCTTGTAAAAGCTGTGCACTTACACATAAATGTTAGTAGGCCTATAGATGGATGAAGTTAAAGAGTTAAACTTGCAAATATTAGACTCCCCAGAGACGAACAAACACTGACAAAAACAGAAAAAGCCTAAATTATGTAATTTTATGTATGGACGATCAGTCATGATCATTCTGAGGAATAACTGATATGAAGTTTCATGTTAACTCTG
>NW_015591923.1:0-323 GCF_001515605.1 Sinocyclocheilus anshuiensis | reverse complement strand
CCTTCCTTCCTTCCTTTTTGCCAATTTACCAGCCATGAATTTTTCTTAATGTTTGTATTTTTCTTATTTTTGTCCTTATGAAAAAGTGTGAATATTTAGCTGTTTTTCATGCATATTAGTGACAGTCAAACCAGAAAGAAAGAAAGAATGCTTATAAAACCTCCACTCAGGTCAACGTTGTTGGAAGAATGTCATAGTTTACAATACCTTTCAAAAGTCTGGACTCGGTAAGAATTAAACAAATAATAACAATAATAGTAAATCATCACGGCTGCATCTATTTAATCAAAAATACAGTAAAAACAGTAATACTGTGAAATATT
>NW_015591922.1:0-323 GCF_001515605.1 Sinocyclocheilus anshuiensis | reverse complement strand
GCTGTTTATTAGTACTTATAAAGCACATATTAATGCCATATTCTGCATGACCGTATTTTAGATCCCTTAATCCACCACATATCTAAACTTAACCTCTAATTTACTAACTATTAATAAGCAGCAAATTAGGAGTCTTTTTATTCAGGGAAAACTCTTAGTTAATAGTGGATATGTGTTCCCCATTCTAAATTGTTACCAGTATGATGCTGTACCAGGTGAGCTGCCAAGCAAGTTTACTATGGCAGAAAATCCATTAATATGGAGCTGGTTATGTAATGCAAACATAAAAATGTATTAGTTTACAAATCATGCACTATGGTAAA
>NW_015591921.1:0-323 GCF_001515605.1 Sinocyclocheilus anshuiensis | reverse complement strand
GTACACACTCATATATTATGTAAACAAAAACTTTTATTTTGGATATGATTAATTGCGATTAATCGTTTGATAGCATTACATTAATACCAAACACATGAGAATAAGTGTGAATATTAAGAATATATAACTATAAATATTCTGACAGTCCTAACACAATGTGTTCTCAAATTCACCAAAACAAGTGTGTGTGGGCAGCCAATCATAGAAAAAGACAAATATTGACTGATTAATCAGCCTCTCATTAGTATATTCATAGAAAGCAACGGAATGACTGAAGCAAAGTTTCAACTTAAAACAACAAGAAAGGCTGCAGTAATATTATT
>NW_015591920.1:0-323 GCF_001515605.1 Sinocyclocheilus anshuiensis | reverse complement strand
GCCCAATCGCATTTCGAGGGGGGCTCCCCATTAAAAATCGCGTTCCGGGAGGTAAAATACACGTTTTGGTGGGGTTCCCCTGGTAAACTTAGCACTCCAGGGACTAAATATCACGTTATCGAGTTGCTTTAACCCACAGCAACAGTGATAAAGTAGCCCAATTCCGCGGGAAAAAGCGGACTTGGCAACACTGCTCACGCAGAAAGTCCAAAATGGCCCAGTAGAAGTAATATAACTTATGACGTGCAGGAAATCCCTAATATGGACAAAGGCATACAGCTATGGCGGTAGCTAAAAAAAAAAAAAAAAAGGAAATTTCAGTT